>NW_019524950.1:92295-199300 GCF_002814215.2 Seriola lalandi dorsalis | reverse complement strand
TACAAACAAGGCAAGAGGACAACTGAAGTAGGGGAACAGGAGCCAACAAAGAGCCTAACTATGCGATTCTAACAAACCCAAAAACACAAGAAGCAGCACCCCTGTTCCTAATGTGTCCAACAGTCTTTTTCTAAGGGTGTGATGCACAAGCAGAATTTTAAACCTAGCCCAGTCCCCAACAATCACTACCAGCATCTCAAACCAAATCACAAATTACACACAAATGTTCACAAAGATAGTACAGAGGCGAGCTGCCTATCATGTCAGCCGCCACTAATGATGTGCTGGCCGGGCTCTTAAACTCTCTTCCTCTGATGCTTAAACAGCAACAGCTGTGGTGAGGGCTGACAGGGTCATTGCTGCACCAATAGGAGAAGCCCTGGAGTCGGAGGCTCCTCCTCTCTGCTCCGACAAGGACAAGCAATCCATCAGTTAGTGTTAAAATGCCCAAGCTTTGTGCAGCAACAGGCTGTAATAACAAGAACAACTGTAGAAAGGATCTTTGCTATGCACGGCCACCTACACCGGCTACCTGACCGCAGCAGGCTCCTGGATACACGGTACAAAGTCGCTAATTGGAGGTACACTTTATATCTTAGTGTTAAAATAATCTTAGTAGCTAATTGCATACATGTCCACATTTGGTAAATATCACATATATGAGGAGAAAGCTTGTAATATTAGCTGAAGTTGATATATATGAAACTGGATCACATACAGTCGACTGAATAAAGTAAAAGGAAATGTTTAAGTGGATGCAGCTGTGGCCACGTGATGTGTATTTGACAATCAGACATCATTTTGCCAGATTGTTTGTTTTTGTTTGCAATACTTTTTGACTTTGTGTTGAGGATCTGGACCCAAAAGCACCAGCATGTGGTCATTTATGAAGCAGTTTATGTTTTGGCTCATAACTTTGAGGTGTGCAGGCTGATTCCTCTCACAAATTCCATACAAATCTTCACAAGTCCAAGTAAAATGTCCCTTACGTCTTTTTGATTGTAATGTGTCTCTTTATGGCCGTTTTGTGTCTAAGATTCAATTTCCAAACTTGGCACACTAGTGTTGGCATTATTGTCCATAATAATTTTTTTTTTCTATTTTCCAATAACTGATCTCATCAGATTCACATCAAGTTCAAATGAACCTTAAGAAACGTCATCTTCAGTCAGATGAAACACTTAATGTACCCAGGTGAAATGACTCTCCTGCTGCTTCAGCCTTCAGTACCTTCTGTCTGGCCCACAGATTAAGTACCTCCCACCCCTGGTAACCAATGAGAGACTTTTCTCTACCTGTTATGTAACTTTTTTCAAATCTTTATTCTTGTTTGACTCTGAAGAACATACAGTACACGTCAAAACATTGTCATCGTTAGCACTTAATCATTAACTGCTGAATTTCTGAAGTGGCCCATCAAACTAACTAATAAGACTGAATGTCTTAAGGATGTCACCCATGAAACTAAATTACATAAAACATATAATATAAAAAATATGATAAAATCCACTTTATAGACTCACATAAACAACCCATAAAATACAGTGTACAGTATACTTTCTAATTTTTGTTCTCTACAGGATCATTTTTCCTTTTTCTTTCTTCTCTTGTCTTGAGTGTATTATGTGGCGCTGAGACGTGTGTGTGACTTCAGGGGCTTTCACAGTGTGGTATAGTGTTGCTATAAACCTGAACTGTCTGTAAGCGTGTGGTGTCATCACAGTGATCGTGCGGTCTGTCATATTTCGACGTGGCTCAACCTGCAGAAGAATAATTCAGCAGCAAATGAAAAAAAAAAAGTATAATTGCAGCTCTTCACTTCATCACCTCTGTAAAAGATGTAAACTCAAATACAGAGCGACAAATGCCACATTTACAGAGAGAGAGAGAGAGAGAGAGAGGGTGGGTGAGTGGGCGGGTGAGAGAGAGAGAGGAGGGGAGAGGGGTGAGGAAGAAAAAAAAGGGTGTGAGAAGGAAGGGGAGAAATAAAAGGAGGAGAGAGGGAGGGAGAATAAATGATGTAGGAGGAGGAAAGAGAGAGAGTCTCATGGTTTAAGGACCTCACCTCCTCCCTCCTCTCCTGCTCTCCATCCTCGGCTGGACTGTGGCTTCCAGGCAGAATGGAAAACGCCACGTTGCATAGCAGCTTTTTTTTTCCCCCTCTTCCCTCTCTTCCTCCCTCCATCCCTTCTTCTCAACCAGCTGTTCTTCACATGTTCCCACGACTCTGCTGACAGTGGGTGTATCAGCAGAAGACAGTGCCTCAGGGCTTAATGACGTGTCCTGTTGACTACAGTCAGAAAACCTGACACAGTATCCTGAAGGGAAAAAGAAAGTCCCACTTGAGTCACTCAGTCTCTTTCCGTCTCTCTCCTCGGGTGAACTCAATAGTCACTGCAACATGACATCATACAATTGTATTTAGTTATTAAACATCAGGAGGATCTTTAATATACCTGCTGTTTTATTGCAGTCTCTATATATATCCTAAAACACAATTTATATCATTCATTGTCTTTTCATTCTTCTTCTTCATATCTTAAGATCTTTCATTCATGATCTGAAGTCTGATGTCTTCTTCGCTGCTGCTGCTGCTTCAAGCCTCTTCCCTTTCAGGGATCAATAGAGTTTATTTTATCTTGTCTTGTTTCTCTGGGGATGCATGCTTTCTCTTTATCAATAATGCAATAAACTCAATCACAGATAATTGAATCCATGGTAGGTTGGTATAACCAGTCTGTTGAAAGCTGACTGACCAACTCCACTGAAGCGGTTTGGCATGTGACTGCCTTGCTCAAGAGCATCTTGACGATACAGTTCTGAGGGAGGTTAGTGCGTCTCGTCCAATTTTAAATTTTTTATTTCTAATTTTTGATACAAATGAACTTAAGTTACTTTCAGTATCAGTACAGTGAGGTTTCTCTGCAGGGCAGCAGGGCCTATTTTTAGCAGTGCTGCTCCAGGAAAAGCCTCCTAGACGTCTGCATTTACTTTGGTGGGTACAAAACTGAAGTGCAATCCAAAAATCGGAGACAACTTTCCCGTTCAGTTGAGTGAGAAAACGGTATCAACCAACCTAACCTTTTTAGCATTTTTACCGTTTGTTGGTTTTACTGTTACTTTTCTTACATCCCATTTCACATTAATACACCTAATAAAAACATAAAAATTATAGAGTGCTAAGAAAATGCTAAAAACTACACAAACACCAGTCCTAAAGGAGAGAGAGTTTGACTACACTAACTTACTCAACATCCGTCTTTCCAGTCTTCCATCCCTGTGTAGAGAAGTGTACTTCTCCCCACTTTGCTCTTTAGGTTGGGTTGTTTCAGGTTAAAAAGCCTTCGTATTCAGGCCACAAGAGTCCCCAACAAACTGAAAATACCTGGTAAAATAATTTGCACATAAACCTTGAAACTTCTACTAAACCTTAATGAGTTTTAACTGTTGCACTCTACCTTCAACAGGGAGCCAATTCAACTTATTAAAATGCTTTGGGCTAATGTGTGTTCGAAGGCTGAGATTAAGGATGACCCTCATTAGTTTGTTCTGAGCTTTAGAGTTATTATTATATTTATCCAGATTTACACAACAAACCCTTCTGCTGTTTTTGCTGCTGCCTGTTTCTTTTTTCAGTTTGTAACTCCACCCAGAAGAAGATGTCACGGTGCTTTGACCGAACCCAGGAGTGCACTTGTACATCTCTGCAGGAAGGAGAGAAGTTAAACCAAAGACAAGCTTTCCAGCTGCTGTTAAGTTGCTCTTTAAAGTGTGTTGGATTTTTCCTCCGAATGATGGATTTTTCCCTTTCCCCCGAAATAGTCACACATCATTTTAGAGTGCAACTCTTGGAATCCTCTCAGTGTGAATAATTTGTGAACAGCTGTGGATTTTAAACTTGGTCGGGGTCCTCTGAGCACAGTTCAGTCTGATCACTGAAACTGAAACTCTGTATGAGACACATCCAGAAAATCACAGCCACGTCAATGGTTAAGTGTTTCTGCACTTATATATAAAAGCTTCCAGTCATGTGGTACTACAAATCATTATGAACTGAACCTGAGCTTGTAATATCCATGTAGCAGACTGAGGAAATGCATTGTTTGTCTAACCAATAAATTATTTATGGGATATATAGGTTTTTCTATGGAGAGCAATACACACACACACACACACACACACACGCACACGCACACGCACACGCACACGCACACAGAGCAGCTAAACTTTTCATCAGTGAAAATGAGATCGAGCCCTGATGCTCTCCACTTGGCTTGGATCTGACCTCCACTGTATGACATTTCTCCAGACACTTAAAAGTATATTTCTCATTAACACCAATGACATTTAGATATTTTGGAGTTAGCCACCTCTTTCATAACAAAGACTGTATCAATAATTTATAAGAGGAGATGAAATTGGCATCTAGTGCCACATTGAGATATTTGTATTTGGTCGATAACTGAGGCCGTTGCAGCCAGTCAACCGGAAGTATGATGAGCCTGTTTTTCACTGGCTGTCTTTAGGGTTTGTGAAATGTCTCACTGCTTTTTTTTGTGTGTGCGTATTCGTATTGTTTCATGTCAAAAATTTCAAATGTTTTGTCATGAAATTATAAAGGGAAATTCACTTGAAATAGAGAGGAACAAGGACACGTCACTCCATCTAAAAGCATTAATTGTTTGTTTGCTATAGATTAAATAAAGAGATGTATCGTGTTAATTAGTGAGCACTAGAGGCGCTGCAGATTTTTGGAACACCAAACAGAGCCAAGCTGTCTGTTTCCCCTTTCCTCCACTCTGTATGCTAAGCTAAGCTAATTTCCTCAGGTGGCACAGTGTGCAGTGGTGAGGTTCTGGGATTGAACCTACCTGCCGGCCTACTGGAGCCTTTCTGTGTTGAGTTTGCAATGTTCTCCTCGTGCCTGTGTGGGTTTCCTCCGGGTGCTCTGGCTTCCTCCCACAGTCCAAACACATGCAGGTTAATCGGCGACTCTAAATTGCCAAAGCTCCGCTAGACTGCATCATGTCACTCAGTCCCCGCTGAGGGTGAAATATGACATTCATTAGAAAAACAAACCCGGCCATTAGGTGACACTTTGGAACCAGAAAAGGCATAAACAAAAGCTGCAGACACGGGTGACAAATTGCCTCCTTTAGCTTTAGCAGATCTTATCTGAAAATACGAGATCTCATCTTCTCGCTTGTTTTATCAACTATCAGACTCGTTCCCCTGAAGTCGGCCTCTCTGCCACCGGCCTGCAAAAACAAGACAAACACAATCCGAGCAACTCTGGGGAATTTCAGGGCAGATCCGGCATGATATTAAAGGTCATCTCATTTTGCTCAGATTAATTCACTCCCTTGTCTTTTAGAATCTCGCAGGGCAATAAATCTTTTCGTCCTTGCTTTCCTGCCACAGATGCAGTTTTAATCAATCTTCCCTCACATGAGTATAATGGTTGAACGTATCGGAATTGCTTACTCCCTATTGGAAAATGTTAATTTGATATAGCACATCACCCTTCTCCTTTCCCAAAGTGAAACAGAATTAGTTTAAGTCCAAACACGGAGCATATGTGTGGAGGAAATCCCTCTCGTAGCACCAGTGCAATCAGTCCTTGCTGTAAGTTCACTACCTCCACTCCATTACACTTGATGATAGACTCCTAATATCCATCTTTTCGAGAGGCTCCTCATGATGAAAGCGTGCATTTCACTGTGCAATTTACACAGAGGAGTTGATAAGTAGTTCCTTTGCACAAAAATCAATAGTTTGTGGTAAATTATGGTGCATTTGATACTGTTCATCTTTATGGCTGTGTGAGAAAAATCCCTAGATGCAACTCTTTTTTTAGCAGTGTGTTGTGTAGCGAACATGCTCAGCATTATGTGGAGGTTTTCTCAACTGCATAAGACGTCTAAATTTTCTATTGTCAAATCGTACATTTAGAGAGTATTTATCTATTCATCTGCTTTTGTTCCCACATTGGGTGTCGCCATTTATTATAGTTGATATCTGTCCCTTTTTCATTTCTCTGAGGGTTTTTCTGAAAAATCTATCCCAGATTTTACGGCTTACTGCATGAACAGGGCTGAAGGATATATGAGCAGTGTTATGACATATTATATATTGAATTCTGCAAGGTTTTACTTCTTGTAATTGTCCTTTTGACACAGACTGTCTTGCAGGAAGCTTTACATATATTGAGACTTATTTTGTTCTTTAAGCTCTAATGAAATGTCAGTTTATTGAATAAAATCTGTGTTGCATAACTGCCAGAGTGCTCGTGCCTCCTCCTACAAGTATTTTGCTTGTTTGCTGCATGCTGCCATTTTGTTTTTGGCCTTTTAAAACTTAAAATACAAGTGATTCGGTCCAAGTTTTACATTTACAACATTGTCAACAAAGCTTTAAAACTGAGCCAAATGTAATAAGTTGGCAAATAAACAACTGTAGTAATTTGACAGTGAAACTAAATAAAAGATAGAAGGAAACAATTCTTTACCCCAAGACATGTTTCCTATCATTTGAAATTTCTGCCAAATTGATTCAGGATTTTGTTATTATCAGTAATTTTCATAATAACGAATAAAGTATGCTAACTACTCCATGAAATACATCCTATGTGGATCCAAAATAAATGTGACATGTATCAATACTTTAATATATTGTTGAAAATTATGGAAACCTTTTCCATGGTTTCCCTGCTTTTACTTTCAAAACAAATCAATACATGGGAGAGTACCGGTAGGTGAATGGCTTATTTTTGCAAAAAAAAAAAAAAGACCTCTTTCGTATTGTAACATTGTTTTCACATTGTCATTTTATTCATATTTATTCATTGTCATTAAATACCAATATGTTTTTCCATAAGGGCAAATATGGACTTCTGTTAAGATCTTTATTTCCTAAGACCAAGGCTTAATGGTTCTACTGTATTTGCCTTGAATTTAGTCATTAGATTTTCAGACATCTCGCTGGCAGAAAGACTATGGTTGAAAAATATAAAGTTCTTCCATTTTAAATCTTTCAGGTAATTTTGACCCTTGGGAAGATTTCCCCTGACACTTGCAGGGAAAGAGGTTTCAGAGAACATCAATCCATTATCAGACACTCTTAATGGGAGTGTTTTTCTGGTGCTCTGGTGTATCCATTAGGCCATCACAAGCTGCGTGTGTGTATGTGTGTGTGTGTGTGTGTGTGTGTGGGCTCGTTTTACTGAATTCCTGGGGACCCAATACTGGGAGGCTACAATGTGAGGACGTAGCTCGAACCCACAAATTTAAAGGGCTGTTTGTGCATCAAGACGTGGTTTTTGGGTTAGAAATGGGTTTAGTGTGAGGTTAAGGCAAGGGTTGGGGTTAGTCACCTAGGAATGCATTATGTCAATGATAGGTCCCCACAAATATAGCAAAACAAAGAGTTGTGTCTGTGTATGTGCTCAAAGTCCTCACAGGTAAACAACCCTTGTCAGAGAGAGAGGGGTTGTGATGCTTCCTCATCCTCTCTGTGGCGACTCGTCCCCCGAGGATCACCAGCTTCCTCTAGCTTCCCCCACGTCCTGTGTCCTCTCATCCTGTATGACAATAAAATAACAGCTCTTGAATAGCTCATTGATAGCGTAATCAGATGTTGCCTCGGGATGTTGCACACATGGCTGGTCTCTGGTGGCCATGTTAGAGCGGGAGATAAGTGAATACATCCCTCTCAAAATAGTTGCCTGGATGCAGATTGTTCCCCCTGCTGAAGTGCCACTTTATCTTGTAGCGGGGGTGAAGAGTCATGCCATGAAATTCACTCGGCTTTCACTGAGATTTGATGAATTTTGTTTTCATGGCAATTTAAAATACTTGATCTTTATGCTGCGATTGTGCGATTTCACAGTGAAGAATGAGTCTGAGTTTGAAAGAGGTTATGAGTTCACAGCTGTCGTCTTGATTAAAAGTGCCACGTCAATTTCTGCTTTCAGAGATACAAGGAATAAAGAATTTCACAGTGAAACATGGTTCCATTCAGACTTCATTAAAGTCAAGGCCAAAGGAAAGCTTCGACTGGTTTAGTCCAATTTAGTTTTTGTTCAGGTTGGTGCTTTATTTTCAGGTTCCAAAAAGTATCCTCTTTAATTTCTTTTAATTTTTTTAAATTTTTAAATTTTTTTAGAGAAGTTCACTCCTTTATATGAATATCTGAGTTTACATAATCAAATTAAAATCGCAACAAAGGATATCTGTGGAGCTACATTTCATTTGGCTAACATGCAGTCTTTGAGTTTTTAGCTTCAAAATCCTAAAAAGTCCTTAAAGTACTTATGTGAAAGCTTTTACTCCCTTTAATATACAACAACATGACTACAATTAATCTGCAAACAGTCAAAGGTTGTTATTCAACCTGACTAAATCTATCAATATATGATTTAATCATTTTTTCTGATGCGTACAGGTCAGTTGTCTGCAGATCTTCATCGAATAGATCGTTGTAGCTCGTTTCAATTCTTTCTTTAACGATAATGAGAAAATTACATCTTCTTTTAGTGATCAAGAGGTGGTAAATTCATTCCATTTCATGTGGCTGTTTCACAATAAAAGCCACCCCATTGTTGGCCAGTTGAATATTTTTACTACAGACCAGTAGCAGAACGAAATGTTTGGTTAGCATTAACTAACTAAACACAGCTTTGGTTCGACTGCAGGAGAGCAAACAGTGAAGTGTCAATGAGATAAAATTACAAACTAACACTGGATTACATGCATGTGTTGTCTCCTGTGAATCACCTGTGTCTGAACAGATCATTTATTTGAATCCTACATGAGAATGACAGACCCCACCACTTACAATGAAGACTACTAAGCAGAAGGGTAGGCTGATCCCTGAATTTAAATACAATTACAATTACATATTGGTTTGAAACAACACAAATCTTCAGGACTACTTTTTAAGAGTAACTTAACATCAAAAATCTTATTTGCAAACAGCTTATGGTTGAAGTTCCCTTGAGGAATGCTCTCTGTCATCACTGTTGGGTGTGGTTGGTACAACAGGCTTTAAACCTTCCACTAGAGGTCAGTTTGGTCACTCTAATCACATGCAGCTCCCAAGACCAGTTTTGCATGTATGCCTTAGACCTGTTTTTGTAGTGAAATCATTGTGGTCTTTGTTTACTTAATAACTCCTTTTAAAAAAAATCTATCAGCCATAAAGTGTTGTCCAGACCTTGGTGAAATCATTGTGAGTGTGTTCAGTACATCATCCCTTCCACTCTTAGGTGTAGCTGCTGCAAACAACAGGAAAATGTACAGCTTCTGTTTGAAATTTTCATGATTTTTCCCTCGTGATAGTTCCTGGTTCAACTTTGTGCATGAGATAAAACGTGCATGATTGTGGCTGTTGCTGCTCTGATGGATCACAGGAGCAGGCAGCCATCAGGCAGCAGCTCTCTGAGTGAATGCTGGACACTCAGTGCCTGACCGGTGAAAGATGAGGAGTCAAGATGTCTCGGTCGACTCTCAAAGGTTGTGAGTGCACTTTCATGTTCAAACCATGGAGCTGCTCAAGTGTTGCCGGGAAGGTCTGTGTTTCCAAGCAACTGAGGGGAGCCGATCATGTGTAGTAGTAAGAAATCAAGCCACTTGTCCCTAACTAGGCTACAGATGAATTAAACATGAATATCTTTCTTTAGTTAGGAGTCCGCAGAGAGGTTCACTCCCTCTTGTCAATGAGACATTTATCACAGACTCATATTGCTACTATTGTAAAGGGGCTGCTGTGATTGTGATGCTTTGATACTGTCAGAAGAATCTCTTCTAGTCTACAATCAGGGAGGGAAACCAATTTCACTATCTACAGTACAAGTTTTTTGTGTTTCTGTTTTTCATTGTATATGTAACTGCAAAAACACCAGGAGCTGAATCCAGATATTGCTCTCCTGTCAGTCATGTGGGTGGGCTGTTGGCTGGTGTGTGTTTGTTTTGTGCACCTGAAAAAGAAGTGAAAGAATCATTCATCTCTTCTGTTTAGTGCAGATAATGTTTTAGTTTTAGTTTAAACGATGGTGCAGAAACACACGGTAGCTTATCAGTTAAGACATTTGAAAAAACTGGGCCCGACACATTTACAAACTCTAACATGTTGTATTTTATAAATATATCATCAAAAAGTCATTAAACCAGATCAGTGGCCTCACTATAAAACGAGAAAAACAAACTTCTCCAACTGAAGAGAACATGAAAACAGCAGATGAATCTTGAAAACTCATCATCCTCTGTGGTCGGTGGATGAAAAGGTCAGCCTCTCGACCCGGTGACAAAGACCTCAGTCCATCGTCTGGAGCTACAGTTGTGGCTCCATTGAGACAGATAGATGTGTAACCTTTATATCAAGGTGGCGCAGGATGACGAATGGGAGTGTGGGGAAGATGGAGCGATCAGCGTTATCAGTGTTGTCAGCCCAATCTCCTCCATCAGCGATCTGGGGAGGCAGTCGGCCACCGTTAGTGTGTAATTTCCAGTCCTGACTATGGGACTGCAAGACAATTATTTAGCCCCAAGGCCTCTTGGGAGGACTGGGGATTTGTTCTTTGCCATATGAACCCCAAACTCTTCAATCATTTTATATAACACTGTGGTGAGAATTGATGTTGTTTGGTCTCTGTTCAATTTACCTGACTCCATTTCCACTTCATTTAGTCTGGCGCTGACGATAACTTTCCATAAAACAAAGACAACGATTTTACATTTTTGCAGTGCACTTTTCACCTGTTTTGAGATAAATAACATCTTGAAATGAGGTGGCTCACTCTCACTTGTTAAGGCCACAAATTTAAAAAGCCAAAATCACATAAAACAACTTCCTTCTTCTTTTGTGTGACATGTTTTTGTTAGTTTTTTTTGTCTCACCCACAGTTTGTGCCTTTTTCTTTTTCTTTTCCTTACAGTTTTTATTCCTTTCATGTGCAAATAAACCTGAAAAATTCAAAAGCCTTGCCTATCTACTTGCTTGCTAGTTGCATGATGAAATTTTTCATCCTTTACTGAATTCACATTTCAACCAGAAACAATATATTTTCACACATTTCAAATTAAAATAAAGAGGAAAATCAGGCCTGGATATAAATCAATGTCAATACAGCAGTATAGTTACATTATACTGTCAGATAAGTCTTGTACCTCTGTTGACCCCCCCACCACACACACACACACACACACACACACACACACACACACACACACACACACACCCTGTCATTCTGTCACCACAGCTCTGTCTCATCTCTCTGTTGTGATGGATGGGCAGAACACGAACCTGGGTTCTCCCTGCCAACCTGAATCCATTCAGTGTTCAGAGACTGCAGATCACACACACACACACACACACACACACACACACACACACACACACACACACACACACACACACACACATGCTGACATCATCTCTCTTGCTGTTTGAGAATTTATCTCCTGTCCTCCAAAACCAAGATTTTCTTCAGTTTTTTTTAATTAATTAATTAATTATTTTTCCCGAGCTTGTTTTGCCCGTCGAGATTTGCGAGCAGCCAACGTATGGGCTGTCGTCCTCCAGCATGAAAAAAAAAAAAATTGTCACACACATGCACACTCACACACACACACACACACACACACACACACACACACACACACACAAAAGCAGTGTGAGCTTGCATCTCGTGTCAAATAGCTCACACACTGTCGCCGCTCTCCGTGGTATTTCTCAGTGTCACCACAAGCCAGCTACCGCGGTGTCAGGTGGGTGGAACAAATGTCAGGTTTTTATAACCTTTATTTATTCTGGAAAAGGTGATTCATCACCAATAACAAGTTGCAGCACATTCACAATCGGGAGCTGTCAAGTTTAAATGCAACCTCTGGAGCAAATGGAGGTTTGTGGCTTGATAGAGAACCCTCCACAAGTGACCTGTGAACGATTTTCTACATTCAGATATGTCCTACTTGTTGAGGATTTGAACCCATCAAGCCAGCCCTACACTTTTATTATGTTCCATTATGTTATGTTTTATTATGTTCTGTTCCAAAGCATCATTTACCTGTTCTTCCCTCAGCTGTGACAGTTAAGGTAATGTTAGGACCCAGACGCAGAAACAGGATTCAGTGGGATGTGGGATTGTTGGGAAGGTATTTATTAGGTAAATAACTGAATGGCGTTGAAGGTTGGTGAAGGAGGCGAAGGTGGAGGCAGGCAGACTGTTTGAGGAGGAGGTGAGATGGCGTCCGGCTGAATACTGAGCTTGGGTTGGAGTTCTTTTCTGGCTCAAGGGATCATTGAGGCTCAGGAGAAAAATCTGGTTAGCAAGGAGCACAAGAGAAAATCCAAGAAATATCTCATGTAAATACTTAGTGGCCCCAAGAGTTGCTACCTCTGAAGCAGGCTGAACTTATTCCTGCTGTAAAGTTGGACATTTTAACATGGGCGTCTATGGGGGTAGACTCACTTTTGGAGCATGTGTTACAACCAGCTCCAACTACATGCACTAATATGACATGAAGGAAGCTACTCCTGTGTTTCATTGTGGTTTGATATCTATTTATTAATGTATGCACACTTAAATCACCAATGCATATTAAATTAAAATTAAAAAAATTATGTGAAAATGGTAAACAGACTGCATTTATATAGCACTTTTTCTAGTTTTAACGACTGCTCAACTCAAAGTGCTTTATACTACAGGTCACATTCACCTATTCACACATGCACATAGCACTCTATCAAATACACACTAACACACACATGGTCCATCCTCAGAGGAAATTTGGGGTTCAATATCTTTCCCTAGGACACTTCGACATGCGGACTGGAGGAGCTGGAGATTGAACCAGTGACTTTCCAGTTAATGGACGACCAGGTCTACCTCCTGAGCCACAGCTGAAAATGAGCTAGATGAAGAGGACATGGTGATATGTATATTTGGTGACATCATGGTGGCAACTAATTCATAACCTTTTTCATACCTTTGCCTTTTGATCTGTTGCTAGTTTATGTGTGATTTGTGATGATCATTTCAGGTTCAGTCGCCTTTCACCGACACCTGCAGCCTGTTGCACTGAACATAAGTTTAATTGTAAGTTCGAGTGTAGAGTCAAACACTAACTGAGTGCTTGTTAACGAGTCACTAAGCTCTCAATGGGTGCTACTCATACTTACACTATAATTTAATTAAACTGGCTGTTACGGAAACGTTTTTGCACAGTGATGTTTCATGATTCAGATAATATGAAAGAAATAAATTGCATATTAATTAGTGATGGAGGCCTGCAATGAACAGTTTTACTAAAAAAGAGAATGTAATGTATGCTATCAGGTATGAACTAGAGTGTGTGTAAACATTACATCCCGAATTAAATGTTTTGATGATGTTTGAATTGAATAGGAGGAAATATAACCTCTGCAGCAAACAGATATTTAAGGGGCTATTTGTGAATTTTCACTGCTGCTGAACGTGATTTCTTGTTGGGAGCAGGTGGTGGGGTTTGACAAGATCTTCGGCAATCGTCACGTTTACAAGACAACAGACTATAATACCCCCGTCTATCTTCAGGGCAGACTGGAGTGAGTCGCTATCGGAAAGTGACGAGATGGGCTGGGGCTAGCTGGTAAGCATGCTAACTTCAGTAGAAGAAAAGAGGTGATGAAAACAAGATTTAACATTGGTGTTGTTTTCAACCGCTGCAGACAGCTGTTGATGAGTTAGGTAATGAAGTTTGATGATGAAGTCACAATGTTTCTTCTAGACTGGTAAGTAAATAGCTGCTAACGTTAACTATGTAGCAATAGCAAAACTTACAAATAGCTCCTTTAAAAAAATACATAGGCTATTGCATGTTTGCATTCAATTGAAGTGTAAATATGACCATAAATAATGACAACAACAAAACGTACATGTTTGAGGAAAGATTCTGCCAAAGTCAACAGTGACAAATTTATATTACAAGCAACCAGGTAGTGACATCGTCCTCTGAAGTAAATGCAGCATTGATTCACACTTGTGCCCTTTTCTAAACCTTTACTGTTTTGTCCTTGTGCAATATTTTTGAATCCACACCATTTGTTACTGAGACTTTACTGGTAATCATGTGCAAAAGTTGAAAACAGTGAAGATGTGAAAAACACTCCGGCGCCCCTGCAGTTGTACCATTTAAAAAATACACTGTGACAGCTGATACCTGATCTGAGGACACAAACATAATTGGACTAAAAGCAACACAGACTGAACCTGATTCTTACTGAGATCCGCAAACATTGTCTCATTTTTTGCTATGAGTATAATTTCAAATAATCACGTGACAATGCTACACACAAAGTGTAGCCAAGCTTTGGTTAAAGAAAACAAACTTTCAAGGAAAACTTTACTGACAAAAAGTGTTAGCATGAGTCAGGAATTTAACTTGAGGTTGCCAAGAGATGACAGTCGTTACCTGCTCCAAACAACCCCATCACCTCTCTCCACACACAGAGAGGTGATGGTGTCAAGCTGCTTCACATTTTAAAGCCTCATCTTGTCCATGTAACCTGAGGTCTGTCGCACATTTCCTGCCACAGACGTCAGGCTCATTTCACAAAGTTTCCTCAAAGCAGGTTGAGTCACACAAATGAATGTCTTATCCTCTAGCATTGTAAAGTCAGATCTCAATTAGTTCAATAAGACTGAGTCATAACTTACCATTACCATTTAACACATACACACTGATGTCATTCCCTCGGCTCTCGAGGATATTTTCCTGTTCGCACAATGACTCAGCGATTGTGTGCTGTATAAAAATCTCAGTAATGATGAGAAATGACATGAAATGAATGACACAGCATGTCACAAATGCCTCATTCCTGTTATTGGTACAACAGCCTGTGATTTATCTAACAGCCAGTAATTTCTCCCTGATAGCGAGCTGGGGTTGAGAGAACAGGCAGGACCTGTGATTGGCCTATTTATAGTGTGTGTGTGTGTGTGTGTGTGTGTGTGTGTGTGTGTGTGTGTGTGTGTGTGTGTTTGTAATGAGAGTCCGTCCGTTAGCAGCCTGAGTTGTTTTAGCTCAGTCACTCTCTGCCGCCATTAGTGGAAATGTCAACACTGAGGTAAAGGCCCTGAATAATTTACTATACTACTATAGACACAGATTGTTTCCAGTCATTCCATCAGCCCTGCTTTACATTTTCACAGACAGAAAATTCTGCCGTGCACAGTATGGCCGACAACAGCCCTCTTTAATGTCCTCTCTCCATGTTATAGGCAGCTCAGTTGGCTAAATTGCCTTTCAGGGTTGAGTGGAAACATGTCATTCATCTCGGTGAGCGGTCGCACATCTCATCTCTAATTAGATGTCTTGGAGAGATGAGAGTGATGCAGTCAGCTGTTACTGCTGTGACCGCAGTTCATCAAAGCTTGCAGCCAATCCAAGATGGCATTTTGTCTACGACACTGCCTCTGGTGTTTGGTCCTGAAGCAAATTTTTGTCAGGATCTGTGGGTTTTTTTTTGCAGATATTTGTGTTTGCTTTGGAATTTGTTAATTGAAAGTGCAGTCAGCTCCACTGATACTTAAAATTATTTATGGCTGGCAATAATCCTGGTTCACCTAGGTTTGGACAAGATGTGGCACTGCTTACACTATGTAAATAATGATATGATACCAGAATGAGAGGATGGTGAACAGTAGAAAAAGAAGAACAAGAAGGAGAAGAAAAGGTGAGAGAAAAAGAGACAAAGAAGAACATAGAGAATAAATAAGAAGAAGGAATTTTTACATTTATGATGCGATATGATTGCGTTAATCCATCAATAATCAATCCATCTCTCCATATCACACAAAATCTATGAACAGGCTATACACATCCTACAAACATTAAAGGGGCTATTTGTAAGTTTTGCTATTGCTACATAGCTAACATTAGCATTAGCAGCAATGGAATGATGGCTGAAGCCTGATTAGTATATGGCTATTTAATGCTAATGTTGGCTATGTAGCAATAGCAAATAGCTCCTTTTAATGATGCTTATAACAAGAATATTGTGCTGTTTGTGGCACAGATGCAACACAATCTTTTTGTAAAGAGCTAAAATATCAATATTCAGAATAATAATACTGCTTTGTCATTTGCTTAATTTTTCTCTGGCTTGATAACAACATGTGATGCTATGGTTAACATACAGGTGAGTATTTGGTGACAGACACTGTCATGAAACAGCTTTTACAAATCCTACTATCCCACCAGTTCTGACAGACATGCAAGGGTCGATATTATCCTACAAGATTTGATTGGATTTTTTGTCTGTGGATCTTGCAACTTCTTCTATTTTACCTATTTGTAAAACAGGTTTTCGCTTTCGATTACAATTAATGAAGGTATATATTACGGCTCAAGTCACTGCCAAGATTGTAAGCAATAAATCAGCTGATGATGTAATGATAAAAGGATTACTCAATAGATGGATGGGTCAGTAAATTAGTAAATTAATAATAATAACTGAATGCATGAATTAATTAAATTTTCACCAGAGCACAAACGAGCAAGATACTGACGCAGATCCTGTCTAGAAAAAAAAGCTTCTTTTGTGATTTAGTAGATATAATTACTTCTTTCTGACATCATGTTTCACCAGAGACTGAAAAAAACAATCACATCTGTTCAGAAGGCTGGTCGATAATGAAGAAATTAAACCCCAGAGGTGGAAGCCAATATCCTCCATGAGTCGGACAGTAATTAATTTGGTTTTGCCTTCAGACCCCGTGTGTGAACCTGTTAACATGGAGCAGTTTAATCAGTTTAAAGCAGATTTTCTGTGATGTCTTGAGGTTTGCAGCAGGAAGGTTGAACTTTTAGCTTTTTAGTATCTTTTACAGCAGAAGTGAAAAGTCATGCTCTGCTACAAATAAACAAGAAACTGTCACAATATTGACCAGTAAGCGTCCTAATGAGAGCGGAGAACAATCCGAAATGTGCTAAACTGTCACCACAGTAGCTACCGCAATAATTAAATTGTTTGTTATCTCTTATATAAAATGTCTTGTAACGTCAACTTCTCACAATAAAGTCTGTGTTCCAACAATCGAATGTAGCAGTGGATGAGCTGAATATATCAACAGCTATAGCCAGTAAATGTTAAGTCAGTGATATTGATCAAACATCCAATCAGCTCCTCATAGGTATATCACAGTCATTCTTAGCGACAGTATGGCCCAATAAAAGCTGATTCATGAGGCTTTTACAGTAGGAGGACAAATTGAAACAAAGCAGGGTTGTAGTCAAACACACATATATTATTCTTGTCACTTTTGAAGACATTGTATTAACTGGAGGCTTACCCTAACCTTACCCTGAGCCGCACTGTAACATAAACCAAGACGTCTCAACCCTAAAATAAATTGTCCCCAGATGGAAGGTGTCCCCACATTGAGAGAAGAAATGGTGGTGTCCACATTGTGATTAATACCGAGTATACAGTGTGTACACACCAACACTAACCCACTGCAGATACACATGCATGCATGCAAGCCTTGAATATGTAACTCTGTCTCTCACAAATTAAATTCATATAAAACTCATTTGTGTAGGTTAATACACTGTGGGGAGGAAATGTAATGCTGCACGGATTGTGTTAGCTGGCAACCATTTGTTCCAGTGCAAACAACTTGACAATAAAAACACACTACTTCGACTTAAGAGGCCAAACTTGTCTCACTCTTCAAGTCAGCGCTGTCTTTTTCTGTATTAATCTTTTAGTATACCTTAAAATTAGTAAAAACGACCATTCTTTAGTTGCCAGGAAAATATATGTAGAAATAAGCAAATGAAAAACAGCATTATATTCCATCAAAAAGTACATGCCAATGTAAATTAGTTGTATAATGAGCGTCATTTGTAGATGTGGTTGAAATCCTGGCACACATACAGTATATTATATTATATAAGTGCGCACACACATATGTCCATATACTTGTGTGCTGAAAGTCACACAAACACACATACAAGGGTGCAAACATATGTACTTGTAGTTGATGGAACAGACTCTTCTTTTTGTTGTTCTATGTCTTCTTCTCTGACTCATTGACCCTCTGATGATTGTCACACATGGAGTATTTAGGCTACCCTCATGAAATAATGTTTTATCCCTAACCTTAACCATTAAAACTACACGCTCAACCTCAACCCTTACCACAACTCTAAAACTCACAAAGATAGATTTACAAGAAATACACGCACAGTTTCTCTCTTGTTCTTTGTCTCATTTGGCCTTTTTATTCTCTCTCTCCACACAAACAGGACAACGTATAGACGGGACGTGAAAATCACAGCGGAGCCGCATGTGTTTGTTTGTAACTAAAGAGGGCGTCGGGCAATCACATCCGCCGTGACTACAGCAAATGAGGCTTTTGAAAACACTTTGTCCGTGACTATATCTCCTGTAACTCACCGTTCGACGCGTCGCCATCAAATGTCGAGAGGCCAGGAAAGAAGTGTGGAGGCTAAAATCTCATTAGGAGGCGACTAGTATATACGTGGCAGAGATGATAAGCGCTGACATGAAAGCCTTCTGGAAACGTTTCTAAAGCTTGTTAGCGCTCTCTGACTTTGAGCCAACTTTCTGTGGAAGGGCTTTGAATTAAACAAGACTGGTTGTTTGCCTTGAGAGTGGATCCCTGTCAGCTGCTGCCAAAGTCTCGGGTCCTCCCATCATCACTATTTGCTTCCGACAACAGCAGAGTGTCCGTCACACACGGGGAGCAACAGACGTAGCGTGCACTGAGGCGTGGAGGCCTGCAGGCTGTTGTGCGTTTGTGACAACAAGGCTTCCTTCAAAGATAGCTTCTCCGACATCGCCTCGTACAGTGTGTTGCAAAGAAGCAGAGCACAGTGCGTGGCTGCAGTTTGTTTGAAACCGCAGCGTCCACTGGGGTAGGAAGCCTCAAGGCTGCTGGGATACTGTGACAGTGGGGCTGCCTTCAACAATATTTTTTCCAGCCAGGCTTGACATGTACCATATACACAGAAAAACACTGGATGTGGAATAGTTTTGCAATTTGTTTCTACACAAAGAAACAAGTTGCTGAAGGAATTTTGCATTTTGAGGCAGCCAAGCGGGCTAGTATTGTTTTCGCCTTGTGTGTGTGTGTGTGTCTGTGTGTGTTATCATGGCACCAACTGCTGTGCAACTACCACAGAGTGGTTTTCTTTTAAGTTATTTTTGGCCATTTGTGGCTTTATTATGATAGAGAGCCTGGACAGTCAGGGAGGAGAGAGAGAGAGAGAGAAAGAGAGAGAGATAGAGAGAGAGAGAGAGAGAGAGAGAGAGAGAGAGAGAGAGAGAGGGGATGACGTGCAGCAAAGGGCCTGAGTCGGATTCGTGTGGCAAGATGCAGTTAAAAAACCTTACAGGTGTGTAGTTGACATCAAAATGACAGCTAATCTGACTCAAAGCATATTTTCTGTGCTCAAGGAGGAGATCCTACGCAAAGAAGGAATATATATGCAACAGTTCCATATTTCACGGCATTGCTGCATAATAGGAACTAATTATTTGACCTTGTGTTGATTTAAATTCAGCCACAATGTCCCACTTCTCTCTCCAAGAGTGTTTCAGGAAGCCAGTGACATTTTCTGGTCACTGATGAAAGAAAATCTTGCAGCTCAAAAATGGTAATTTGGTAATAATATAAACATATTTATTGTTGCAGTGGATTGTGGGAAGTTGCTGGGAATTTGTCTCTCTGGGATTTTTCATGTGAAAAAAAAACAACAACTTATTTTGCACCAGATGGAAATCTTTAATACTTCAGTTGATATTACATCAGTTTGAATTTTGTGGTTTATTACAAACAATCCTTCTGCAGCATACAGCTCCACCATATGCTACGCAACATGATCCACTGATGGACTGTCAGGAAAGCTGACGGGGGTGAGCTGAAGGAAATCTTTGCTTTGTGTTGAGCAGAAGGCGTGTTATGAGGATAAAAGCCCCTTTGGTCTGTTAGACATTCTCCACTTTGGATCCATGGTATTTCCTTCAGTGCAAACTTTCATCATCCCAAACATTTCTTCTTTAGTTTCAAGGCCCTCATGCAGTGGTTATTTCTGATCATAATGATAACCACTATAGCGGCTGATTGTTATTTTTTATTTTTTGAGAGAATAATCAAATGTCATTTTTGGACAATTTTGACAGAGCTACTGAATTTTCAGTAATTTTTCTCTCCTTGACAAAATAAGCAAATTAATTGCAGACTTTGTATATTTTCGTACAGAAACCCTCATGAATACATCTCAAAATGGCATTTGTATGTGAATAAAGGCGACACATAACATACTGTCTGTCTGTTATGAATTAAATGTCATGCATTTTTCTCAAAAGATGCTCCAATTACTTTCAATTTCTCTCCTTGTTGCTCCACAAACTGTATGAGGTGTGAATTAAATGTCACAGTCTGTGGATCACATTATATGTGAAATATATACGTGAAATACATATGAAACTGGGTGCCTGCTATCTGTGCACTAGTCGGTGTGTGTGTGTGTGTGTGTGTGTATCTGTCATACCTGTTAAAGCACTGTCACTAGACACCTATTGTGATTTTCTTCCTTAAAAAACATGTCACCCGTCACATGCTGGTTTCTAGTTAATGTCAAATACTCAACCGCTGGACCTGCAATGAGTTTGTGTACTTGAAAATGTGTATGTGTGTCCTTGCTATAATGTTATGGTGTTTTGGAGACGGGTGTGCGTGTGTGTGCATTTAATGGTTCCGCATTTACTGACCTTTTGGTATCCACAGGACTCATGTGAGTGTGTGAGTCTGCGGAGAAGAGAGGAGAGGAGAGGAGAGGAGAGGAGAGGAGAGGGGTGAGGAAAGAAAAAGTTGAGAGGACACAAGGTGAGATGAGAGGAGAAAGGAGGTGGGGAAGAGGGGAGACAAGAGAATAGAAAATTAATGAAAGGAAATTCAGTACCAGGAAATGAATTATAGGTAACATAAACAGCCTGACCCCAAGCCAACTAATTACGCTGACTGCTAATATACTCTCGTCATGCTTTGCACTTAAGGTGATCTCTGACTTTTTACAGTCCAGTGAGCATCCTATAGTATTACATTATGTTGTGTGCAGGGGTTTCCTGGTTTTAAAAAACCTTGGCTTGAAGCACTGGCGGTGTGCTGCAGCTCTGAGAGAGGACGGTAAACAGTGTGGTGTATCTGATGAAAAGGACTGCAGCGAACCAAGATCATGATTCATGGTGACATGAAAAAGCAATCTGCTGCAATGCAGGTTCAATCAGGAGTCAGATTTCATCAAAGGTTGTAATAGGACTCCAACTGCAATTGTTACTAGTGCCAATAATATCTATTGCCGGTGGATTTTTTCAATTTACCATTCATATGTTTAAAGCAACCGAAAGCCTAGTAGTAACAGTCGAAACAATTAATCAACAGGAAGAAGAAAATAAAAAATGAGGATAAAAGGTATTTCTGTAAGAACATGCTTCAACCAAACAAATACTAAAGGAACCAGAAGCCGGCGATGGGATTTATTTGGGCAGCAATTAGGAAAATCTTCTACTGAGGTAGAACCACATCAGACAGGAGGAGAGCCACAGATCTTCCAAATGGAAATTTATTCAAGATGAGCGTTTTTAAAGGTGGCTCCATATCATGCCAGATCTGCGGTTCCTCCTCCTCGCTTTAAAATAATGCAACACACCCTCGTATTATTTGACACTGACACAGAAGATTTTAATCAGTGAGTTTAGGAAAAAACGTGCTGATGCAATGCCATCTATGAAACATGAAATGTGTTGACAACATGTAGAGGAAGCAGATAACATATTTTCTTATGATAAAAAAAAAAAAGACTGTCTCCTGTAACAATTTTTCTTTGATGGACATTATGACACGTGAAAGCGAATCCTCTCGTTTATCTGGCTAACTAACGTTGATAAGAATTCCTTTTTTACGTTGAAAATTAAATGAGTCAATTCAGCAGCTTCTGAATTCTGCTTTAAAATTCACCTGCGTACATTTGCATCCTACATTTACTACTCGTTCTAGCAGCCCACGGTTGAACTGGTAAAACAAGGAGATCACTTTAGCCAATTAACATGAGCTAATGTTTTGACAAGGAGGCGGCAGGTGTTCCCCGCTCCCCACAATACCCCACAGTGAGGGATAAAGGATAACATATGATCTTCACTCCTACTCATTAGATGACCTTTCAAACGATTGCCTTGATTAAGCTGCACATTAGTCACGTACTTCCAGCGGAGCGGCTCAGTCAGCCCAGTAAGCCAGGAAATCAACCTCAGGGACAGAGTGCTGAGCGCTATGGAAACTCTGCTGCTCAGTAGCTGGATCACAGGAAAGTGTTTCAAGCAACATTGTTAAATATTTTTTGGCTGTTAAACATAAAAGGGCCATTTTCTAAAATTTCCAAAAGTGCTTATTTTCTGTTGTTATTCTGGGAATGAATCCAGACAGGCTTGTTTTTCTCTGTGAATCAAACTGCACAACAGTGTGCAGAAGGTGTGTGGAGAAGAACATTTACATTTGCTCTGCCTATATTGGAAAAACAAACTGTAATGCTTCTGCATGTTCAGATGGTCAACAGAGAGACTTCAACCCAAACACTGTTTTTTTATTAATCTTTTCTTTCAGGAACAAAGTCAAATAAACGCTAAACAAACCTTTTTTTTTGCTTTTCAGCAGCTCTCTGGTAGCTCTTTAGGCTCCAGTCTATAGTCACAGCCCACAGCCTCCTCCAGCAGCCTCAAAATGCAGGGCAGAGAAACTCAATGAATCCTCTGCAGTAGCACTACAGACAGTACTGAGCACAGTAATCACTGAAAATGACTCGGGTGAGGATATCATCATTTCATCTCTTCTCTCATCTGGACAGTAAGAGAACAATATTACTCATTTGGATCACATGACCCTAAAGAGGGGAAAATGTGCTGTTTCCAAGACAATTTTATAACCACTATTGGCACATGTCCGAGGCTTGTTGCTAGCCGGGGACGCTACCAATGCTACCAAACAGTGACATAAGATTCGATTTGATCACGATTTATATTTGGTTGTTTATGTGAAACCAAACTAAGTGTATGAATGGAAGCATTACAACCTCAGACAGTCACAAACTCACGAGCACAAGTGAAGATAGTAGCGCTCGACTGTGCTGGCGACTTCAGTCTTCTCCATTTCTCCCGAAAAAACTTTGAGGTTTGATATATGTAAATCATCTCAGTACAGCACGTCAGCAACATAAGTGAAGAGAACTGAAGTGTGTTTGCTCACATAAAAACCAGTGGTGTGGGTGGTTTGAATTGTTGTGTACCACATGTGGTTTTTTTTCCCTTTTATGTTCCCTGCTTCAGTTCAGTGAACTGCTGCGTGGATCCTGCAGGGCCAGACAGCTCTTCAGTCTTTGTACCAGTTCATTACAACCATTGCTAAATATAAGCCTATGTGGCTATGTACTGCACACGAGTGCACTTCTGTTTATTGTTGTAATCAAAATGTGAAATGTGGTTTTTGGTGGTTGTTCTGGGGTTGCTGTGGTTCTCACTAAAAGCAAAGAACTCTTGATAACTCCAGGAACTTACCTCACCCATCTTTTTCCCTCTGGCCAGAATTAACTCCCCTTAAAACAGCATAAAATATAGTTTTATCCGCTACCGTGTTTTGATAGATGTCTTGCATTTCCCACCTAGAAACCGAGCTGGTCCTCTGGAGCAGTTTGTCACTATTAGCCGAGATGCTAAACAACAATTCTCCATTTACCTGCAGGAGAAACATTTTTCTGTCAGCAGGAAAATGAGCCAATTTCAGCCACGTAGGCAGAAAGTAAAGTTTTTCTGTTTATAATTTCAGATACACTTCACTTATTGAGGAACTGGGGGATTTCAAACACAATGCAATTAAGCTGAGGAATTCCCAGCTTGCTCTTTCTGTCAGTCTCAACCTCTCTGTCTCCAGGTATCTGTGACTTTCCTTGTTTTATTTATTTATTTTTTCTTTGCTATTTCTTGTTCTCACTCTGCAGGGTTTCCCAAAATGCAGCTGTCAAGTGTTGTATCCTGCTTCCCATGGTGTGATGCATTATTCAGAGGCCCTAGATTTATCATTTTACTTAGTTAAATTAATTTGACAGATTCGGAGGCAGGATGTACTGTATGTCTGTGGCATCTGCACAGTTGCACCCAGAAGCCGTTTGTCACAAGATGCAGAGTTGGAAAGTTATCGCAAGCTCCTACAGGGACTTGAGTCTGAAAAGTGAGCGAACTAAAAAAAACAAACAAACAAAAAAAACAAAAAAAAAAGTTTTGTAATGACTTGGAGCAGTTGGCCAAGAGATGTGGATGTTCGCAAGGGTCATATAACAGGGCAAAACTAGACTTTATTTCCAGCCAATTTTAGTAACCAGCTTCCCTGTCTGTAATTACAGCGTCCATCACACATAAAGAGGACTGCTGTCACCTTTAATGCAGACATAGGAAGCACCGCGGCGAAACGGGCGCTCTAATTACCCACTGCCAGTCCGCCCAGATACACTGTATGAACTCCGGGTCTCAGACACACATAAGCACAGCCAAGCATGTACACATACAGGCAGTCTACTACAAGACACCCTCTCATTAGACTCATTAGCGGACGTTCACACACGTTAGAGCTTTTTATAGATGACACTGTGGTTCCACTTTTCCTTGTTCACTTAGACCAAACTTTGGTGCAGTAGAGTCGGCATCTTGAATTGCTAGCATGTCTGTATCAAGAGAGCCAGATGTGATCCAAGTCATTCAAATGAAAGCTAACTCAGTGCATACACCCCCGGCTTCTACCACAGACATCTGTGTCCACTCTATCACTTGTCCAACACACCATTTCAAACGGGGGTCTATTTAAGCCGTCGATGCAAACCCTGCTCATTGCATCACAAGCTTTTGTTGTGTTGCTTCATTCAGCGACACCACCACCCCGACGTCATCCGTCCGTAGGCTCTGACTTTAATCCCAAGGGAAGAAAACTAGGGAGTGATAATGGTCAGTCAGTATGTAAAATATTAAATTGGTGTACTGTATCTGAATGTAAATAGACTTTTCTATGCGAGCTGACTGACAGAAATACATGATATTAAATGAGGGCACTGATTTAGCTTTGCACTCCAAGAACACTGTTAGACTTAAGGTGGAAAGTTTAAACAAACAAACAAAAAAAAGGTTCAAATCTATCGATTTATTCTTCACAGTCTTCTTCCGTGTCTAAACCTGGGGCGTGGATTATCCACAACGCAGCTCCACTGCCAACAGTTACATAGCCTCACGCCGCTAGCCTCAAGCAGAGATGAGGATTTTTATTACAAACTCCAAACAAATGACACTTTTAAAAACTTGTACATCTGCTTGCAAACAGAGTTTTTACTGTTTTCTTTTTAATTTTCTTTTTTATCTCTCAACAATTGTGTTTTTGGCCGCTTCCTACTTTTTCTATGCTGTGGCTTCACTGCCTATCTACAGACATATGCAGACATGCACAAGCAATTTTCTAAGCTCAAAGATATCTATACACATGAAAACATGCACGTCTGCACTCACACATAAAGAGACAAATACAGAAACACATCACATACACACTGTCTCTTTCTTTCACGCCAGATTATGGTAAACCACAGACATACAGAGACTTCTTCGCTGTATGTTGCACTCTTTAATCTCCGGTGATGTTCTGGATAAAGCTGAAATGTCCTTGCTGTTTTGCTGTCTTCAAAGCAGTTGTGTAGTGCACTGAACACTAAGCCTTATGAAAACATGTCAAATGGATATATACAGGGAATTTCTGCATGCAGCTGTGGAAAGACATCTTTTTGAGTTGGGTCTTTTGAACGGAAAAGCAGTGAAGAAGCACTTCTACAATACTCTGTTTTTATTTAGCCTATTTCAAAGGGGATGTGGCTGCAGTTGTGTTATTTGTGGCTTTTCTATCTGTCCTTGCTGTATCCTGAGGGAAACTTCACTTAAACATCTTATCATGTGTCCTCATCTCAGAGAGAAAAAAGGGAAGGAGTTATCTTCTGAATCGCTTATCATCCCTGAACCAGGAAACTGTGGAGAAACTGATGGAACATCCCAGAAATGCAGCAAATAAACTGAAACCATATATATTTTGGACTTAACTCAATTATTTAACCAACATTCTGCTAAAATATCTGATCTTGCAGGAGAATAGCTATTTAGTGACCACAGTCTTAAATTATGATATATTTAGACTCGCTCACAGAACCTGGTTATGATTAGTGAAAGATCCTGTTCTGGTTTAAAACAGAAAAAGTTCACAGTGACACAACATGTTAATTTACATTTAACCAAAACTCCAATCTTTCCCTCACTCTCTCCAAACCTAACCACAGACAGGTCTGTGGTTATTTAACAAAACAAAAGCATTTTTACATCATATTGTATGAGATGAGGATGTGAAATGTGACAGACAACCATTGACTTCAGCCTCCTAGAGGTAGAAGGAATGGGGATTTTCAGATAGCTACAGTATCTCCCTGTTGCCAGAATAATTTGCGGAAGTGTCAACAAACTGGTGCCAAAATAGCTGCAAAGCCAACATCACCTGCTCTAAGGTGTTAATATTATTCAATATCACCACTAATGCAATAAAACTCATCTCAATATAATAGATTGTGCTAATTAATAATGAACCAAGCTGCACAGCTCACACACATATATATATATATATATATATATATATGTAATGAGGAACTACTCAACTTTCAGTCCCTGTTAGTGTTGATAATTGTTTTGCAGAAGCCCAATGGTTGGAAATCTCAAAATAATCAATACATTTTGATACCTGCCCATATATACTGAGGGGAAATAATACAACATCCCGGCACTGAAACGTACATGTGTAGTATTTTGAAGTAACACGCTGTGTGGTATAAATTGATTTGTTTCTCCTCACTGCTTTCTAATCTCACTGTCGGCAATTTGCCTTGTTTACATTTATATTTATATTTACCTGGGCCCATTTAAATTTTTTAGGAGACGAGCTCCGAGACAGCAGCAGAGGCAGTCGTGCAGTATCCAAAATCATCGTTTACATGTGCTGTCAGTGTTTAAAGTTATCTTCATTAGCCAGACCCAGCCCAAAAATCAATACTTCATCAGGGCTGTTTGGACCATGTCTGCGACGAGCGGTGAGTGTGCAGAATTTCAACCACATCCATTTTTATAAACTCTCTCAGGAGAGGACAAATCATATGAGTTACACAGCTCTGCAGTTGAGCATTGTGTCAGGACTCCATTTGGACTTGAGGAGTTTTTATATATTTTTCTTAATAAGTCATTTAATTTATGACCTGAAAATTAAGTGGGACATCAGTGCAGTTTCATTTCAGCTTTCTTCAGTTAAATGTTTTTCTTTTCTTAATTCTTTGCTCTTATATTGTACGGTACTGTATTTTGTGAAGCACCTTGTAACTCTGGGTTTGAATGGCGCTGTTTATTATGTTTATTATTATTAATATTATTATTTACTTAAATACAATTAGGAAAATTATATATAATACAAACAAACAATTTCCTAAGGTAGACATGTTTTTATTAGAATAACATAATTGACAGTCTCCTTTTCATAGACCAGATGTCCCATTATTTTAATATGGTTTATCAAATGTACAGTTTTCATCATAAACAGCGCTACATATATGTGACATGTTTCTAAACCTATAACTTGAGAAAAGGAGAGGTGGTCCGAACAGGGAAATTTACAAACTTTTGAAGCTCAGAGTGGGCTGCTCCTCCGTCACCATCCTGGCAGCGCCTGATTTCGAAAAATAGACAAACATTGGAGTCTATGGGGACTGAGTCGCTTTTGGAGCCAGCCTCAAGTGGCCATTTGAGGAACTACAGTTTTTGTTATCTCGGTGTTGGCTTCTCTTTTCAGTCCCGGAGGTTGGTGCTTGGGGTAAACAGTTAGAAAATAAACCTTTTTTTCCATTTATTCACGTCGCTAGTGGCAAATACATGTAGCTGTAAAGCAACTTCTAACTTGGAAACTCCTGACTCCAAATCAGGTGCTTTTTTGAGGCGACCAGTGATAAAAACAAGACAAATGACTTTATGGGAGAAGCATGCATTTAGAAACAAATCTCCTTTATC
The DNA here is from genome assembly GCF_002814215.2 of Seriola lalandi dorsalis. Classification (NCBI taxonomy): domain Eukaryota; kingdom Metazoa; phylum Chordata; class Actinopteri; order Carangiformes; family Carangidae; genus Seriola; species Seriola lalandi. Next base: position 171,121 of record NW_019524950.1, on the reverse strand, counting down.
AGACTGTTCACCTTTACTGAAATCACTACAGAATGGATGTGTAGCTGCAACACAGCAATCCTTTTCAAATGTGTCTCCGTCCAGAGATACTTCAGATTTTATTTGTGCACAGCGAGTTCCTTAGTGCACCATGGCAGATGCTGCTGTTGCCACTGTAAATGTGCAATTATTAGAATTTGGACATATTTAACTTTTTCCGTCTTTCAGGACCAGGTGAGTGGTTGGTAATATACACAATACACAAAATACAGATGATGGTTTTGAATGTAAATTATTTTCTCTGGCTGATTCCTCCTCTGACCTTAAATACCATCACACCACACAAAAAAATTCCCTCTTGATTTATTTTATTTTGAATAAATCATATTACCTCCACCTCCCTACCTCTCACCCCAAGGCAATTTAAGACTATATACCTCCCTACTTTTCCTTCAGAGACCTGTTTCATTGCCCCAGTTTCCAAAAATATGAAGATCTAATGCCGGGGAACACGGCAGACATGAACACCATGTGCCGCCTTTGTTCCCTGTACAACCCAAACACCGTGGGAAGCTTCAAAACTCCCACACAGAAATCTTTTAAATCTCCATCTCTGCTCGTAGTGAACATGCAGAACATTACAATGCAGATCACACATGTACAGTACTTACACACACAGCAGGCTCACTTTGTACAAGTACACTCTTAAGTCATAGTCTGCAGATTGAGAAAAGGAGATTTTCATTCTTTTGATGGATTCCAAATGTTTTGATAATACCGATTGTGTTGTATTCATGTCTGTAAATCACAATGAGCTAAAATGAAAGAAGGAAGGAAAGAGAGAGAGAGAGAGAGAGAACACACAGACACAAACATGTAGACGCATTGCAGAGGTGTTGGGCGAACAGCAGACGCCATTGCTGCCATCAAGTTTCTGCTCAGTTCTGCAGCACTGGGGCTTCAGAGAGCTTGTGTTTCCGAGCAGAGCTTTTAACTATTCCCTCTGACTGGTGTATAATACTCCCCTGCTGAGTCTTGGAGTAGTGTTTCTCTTATTTTTTTTTTGGTGAAGGAGAAGTGAAACCAAATGACGCAGTGCGGCCGATCTGTTTCCACAGCACAAAGGTTGGAGCGGTGGTTTTCTGGGACACCCAAAGGTCCACAAGGCGGATTCAGAGGGTTTTCTTAGTCAAATGGGGAAGAGTTAAAAAAAAACACTAATTTATATATTTTTAATGAATCAAGTTACTCAGTGTAGTGTGAAATTGTTTCGTAGCGAACCCACAGATAATTAACACAGTGCGGCAGGTCTAAAGAGCTCTGTAGCCTCTTTTAACACTGTTTTGGTGTTCTGTATTAATTCTGCATTTTAAAGCTTCAAGTGTCTTTGCTGTTCCTCATTTGTTGTATTTTCTACAACCAATCAGCTGCAAAGTAGACTATCTGCTTCCTGTTTACACCGGCTCGTGCACACCCAGTGCACGTGCAAGGTCATACTATATGCATGCGTTTTCTGGTGTGTTAGCATGGACGGAAATCGTTTCTGATACAGAGCTGAAACAGTCGTCCGGACGGAGATCATCAGTGTGGATGCAGCTTTAGCTGTGACTGAAGTTCCATGGTTTAGTGACATGACGACAGGTGGTGTATATAGGTACAGGTGTGTACAGTTCAAGGCTGCACTACTGCTCTATTGCTAGTTGTCCATACTTCAGATTATATGAAAACTCTCTGTCTTCCTCTCGGTAACATATCAAAACCAAAAGATGACACTGAACAGATAAAAGCTGAATAGTCTTTCAACGTAAGTATGGCGATACAAAATAACAGAAGTTAGTAAAGGAATAAAAAAGGAGAGAAAAAATTAATAAACGGGCAAGACCACTTTCCTATTGGACCCCACTGTATATATTAGTACATATAGTACAAGTATACAAACAATAAATAAGTATTTTGATCCACGGATCAATTTCCCCTGCGATCCCTTGTATTCCACAGTAATAGTAGAACGTTTGCTAACAATAGGTGTTTGGCTGCGTGAATAATGGCAATAAATGTATGCAAATCATGGTTTAAAAACGGTGTACGACACAAAGGCCTGAGCTCACTCCAATCTTTAAAACGCATTAGGGATTATGATGAATGATTGGTTAATGCATTGACTTGTTTCCATCGACCTAATGGGAAGGAAATGGCAGCTCTGAACAGCCGGGGATTTGCGGGTCTATAAGTGTGTAAGAAACGTGGCAATGATGGCGCCGAGAAACGAGCAGGACCATTCAATACAGATTATGTAGCATTGTTCCTAATCACACACTGTAGCTTGTGTCAAATATTGCGCTGACCTTATTGTTATTCTGCCAATAGTTTTTCCATTAATTCTCCAAACCTGAATGAAAAGATTCATTTGCCATTGTTAAGAAATACCAATAGACCTTACAGGAAGCAGGTCATTAGTTCTCCTTAAAGTTAAGTTTCTCTCTGTAACTTCGCTCACTGAGAAGAACTGGATGATTTTTTTTCTTCCCCCCACTGAACAGCAGCAGATTCTTTCTTCAAAATTTCATCAGACCAGGCTGCAAAAGACGGATCACATTCATGTAGTTCAAGACTGTGATAAGAATATGAGCAGATTCCTGTGTCCTGAACTGACACCGGTCCAGGACGTGGATGATATGAATCATTATTTATTCTGCAATGAAATGTGAAACCATCTGTAGTCGAAGTGGTGTCTCTGTTTGTGAGGGAAAGGAGGAGAAATGCGTTGAGGTGTTTGTGTGTTTGTTCAAGTCTGTGAAACTCACTGCTCCTGTAAATGGTGTTGTAATACAGTTACAGCCTGTTTTAGGGACTTGTATTCAATACACTTAACTAAAAAAGGTCAAGCTGTCTTTTTCCTGCAAAAGTGTTGTGCAATTTCCTCTTAGGCGCTGCGAGAATTTAGAACTTCAATCTATCTACTATCTAATTAAAAGCCCGTTTAATTCGAGCTGTAGCCATTGAAACGTAAATTCAATATTGTTATTTGCTTGTTGTAAAACTGGTTTATTTGCAGTGAAATGCCTGAACTTTGCAAGAAAAAGCTGCACTTATGGAAAAAAACTTCAGAATCTGTAAGTTTGCTTTCCAAAATGTGTTTTCCCATCAAGAGCGAGCAAAGTGTGCAGGCAGGAACTGGCAATAACAGATTTGAGACTATTGCTGTTTTGTTAGAGAACTAATTAGAATGCAAATCAGAGAATGTTCTGCCAGCAAAATGTTCTGTCACCACATCCTGCAGACAGAGGATACACTTTTTTCAGTCATTACGGCTCCAGTCAGTCATGGAGCTGACGAGGAATAAAACACGATTACAATGCGAACGGGAGCAAGTGTTTCTTTAACACACAATGCGGGCGAAATGATGAAATGCAGTCTGATAGGAAGAATTAGACTTTAGCTCCAAGGTGCATGTGAATGTACTTCACTCATGCAGGCTTGTTTAAAATCAAAACACAAGTGTCATTTAATAATATGACTAATTTCACTCCATGTAAAATGTAACTTGATGTTACTTCAAGTGATTATGAATTGCACGGTGTTAAATTAGATTTATTACTTCTATAACGAGCGCTTTGCGATACATCTCTTTATCATATTTGTGTGAAAATGTGAACAACTGCAGAAGAGTTATACTTTTGTATCCAGTTAGATGTGGACCGGTTGGGTACTCTATACTCTCATCACTGTAACATTCCCGCAGTGTGTGGCCGCTTCACAGGCCTCTGCTGTAAATAAAAATACGTTATGGTTCAATCTTCCTTAAAAACTAAACAAGCAAAGGCTGAAGCCAAGGGCGAGGAATGCTTTTAGTCGCCACGTCTCAAGAGTGTTTGTGCTATTTACTGAGGCCTGAAGGTCAAAGGGATATTGATTGAAGACAATCAGCAACCAGAAAAAGTGGAGAGAAAAAGAAAAGGAGTTTTGGAATTGAAAATACACAAAATACAAGACTGAATATCAGTCATGAGATGAGGTACGATTAATGATTAGTAAAGAAAATAACTAATGTTTTTCCTGCAATGACAATTTCATACTCTGTTGCTCCATTCTTTCCATTCTTGGAAGACTTTCCTGTATTATGTTGTGGAAATTTCCATCAGTCAAAAATAAAATTAAACTGATTAAAACAAATCTGCTGCACAATGATGTAATCTAATGTACAGTAATGTAATGAAATGTAATCTAATTGTTCATCTGGATTAGATGAGACCTCCTGTTATTGTCATAACAACGGGGCTGTAATGACTGTGAAGCATTTAATCTCATCTCATTTTGTCTTATTATAGGACAGCATGACGTGAAGCTTCGTACCAGAGTCATGATGACAGAGCTGCGCTCGAGTTGGTCGCTGCTGCTTGAATGTGAGCTTTGAAATTACCGTCTGCCCTTTCACTCCAAGGTCACACAATTTAAATCCCACAGCAGCCGGTGTTTGTGTTTACATGCATGAACAGTGGCTGAGCTCTGGTTATGGTCGAATTCAGGTTGAGCTTGAACCTCTGAACTCTTCTTGTCACCGTGAGTAAACCGTTTAACAGAATGTTCCTGTTCACAGCAAACAACGTCTGCCAGTTAAAGGTTCAGTTGCCAGCCACCCACCCTCTGACTGAGATTACTTCCAGCACAGAGGAGAGAGAATAATGATCCTAACAGTTACAGCAGTGACTTTTTGTGAGCTATGAGTTTGTCGACTTCAGAACAATGTTGTGGAAGTATGAAGTGGTGCAGATGGTGAAAAAAAATTAAAGGTGGAAGAAGTGATGTTTCCATGCAACCTGTCAATATGTTGAAAAATTGTTTGCAGTATATTTGGTACATATTTTTTAGTATCAGTGCATCAGAGAGATTTCATCAACTTCCTATAAACTTCAGCCTTTGAAACTACCGGAGCTGGCAAAATATTAACATCACTTTTCAATACAATATAATTCAGCGGCATTACCATGGAAATAGACTGCCATAGTGTTGAATCAACACCTCTGTGACACTATATCAAAGTGACACATGAAAAGCTTCACAAACATAGGATAATATTGCAGGGGTTCTCAGTGCATTGCATTAATTACAAAGGTGAACATAACAGCCTAATAATTAAATGTATAATGCGATATGCAGTGTTTGCTATTTTGAATTTTATGGATACATTACCCTGTATGAAGTCAATTTACAGGTTATTATTCATTGTAATTTAGTTTTAAAAATATATTTTGTTGTATATGACGATGATGATTAAAAAAAAAGTCAGCTGTTCAGATTATGCAATAGTAAATACAGGATTTAGATATAGTTAGTCAATATCTCAGGGAAAACTACATTCAATATTTGTTATATCCTGCAAAATATGGCAAATATAAAATACTATGCATTTTAAAAAGAATTCAATAGTACTGTGTTAGATTTATTTGAAAATCAAATTAAAACATAGTGGAATATATAAAATATATACTCTATATATAAACATTGTGTGTGTGTGAGAGAGAGAGAGGGAGAGAGAGACAGAGAATAGTCCATTAGTGAAGCTCATGATAATGACAACCTGCTGAGCTGCGCACAGAGAACTGCGGGTGATTTTAATATTGTATTTATGTTTTAACGCCTACAGATTAAAGAATACATTCACATTATCATTTGAATAACAGCATAAGAAGCTATTGATCAGTATGAGACGTGGAAAGTCTGCAGTTGTAGTTTGTACAAAAAAGGTGCTAAATGTTTCAGTGTCTTTTACTAAGTGTGAATTTGTGTGTGCGTGTGTGTGTGTGTGTGTGTGTGTGTGTGTGTGTGTGTGTGTGTGTGTGTGTGTGTGTGTGTGTGTGAACTGCGAAATGAAGGCGCAGCAGGCTAAAGTAAAATTTAGTTATAGAGAAACAAGCCTGCATTTCCTCACATACAGTAGCTCTCGTTGACATCTCTTTCACTTCAGTGCTGAAATGTCATCATCAACCATGAAGCGGAGCGAGAGATCGGGGTGTCTGAGGAGTGCTGGACCTGCCTGTGGCACTTCAGTTCAGGGCGCCTCTGACACTCGACTCAAGAGACTCTCAATCCTCGAACTGACAGCACACAACAAGCGACTGGAGTTCGCTGCATGCTGACATAATGTTAGAGGAATGCCAGTTTACTTACTTTTTACGGCAAAGCAGGTTACAAAAAGATGTACTTTAAAACATCTGCATCAACTTCAAATTGCATTTGAATTACATGTATTAACTATTTTGCGTTAGCAGCATCCATACAATCCATCTTAAATGCTTCTGGGTTTCATTTCATGTTTCTTTTCCCTTTTTTTGATATCAGTTGAATCAGGTCATGACACATGGAATGACTGAATGTATAAGAAACAAAAAAACTCAAAAAAGATGACACATTATTGGACCGAATGTTTATATTGCATGTTTCTGCAAAATGTTTATTAGAAATGTTTTTCAGTTAAATATTTCTGTTATACACGCACACATGTGATTAAGGTTAGGCAGCTAAAGTTCACTAAGAGAGAAGAGATTGAAACACAGGACGACAGCAAGCACCTCTACTTTTCTCTGCGTTGTATGATCACACGACTGTACATTACGATAGCCACTGAACATAGCAATTAAAAGTAAATGAGTACTTAAAAGAGCTGCATGTGCATGTTCAAACATTTAGATCAGGGAAGACACTTGGGAGATTATGTGGTACTGTACGTAGCATGCATTTATTTAAGAGACCCTGCAACAGAGACGGAGCCAGTCGGGGGTGTTGGTGGTGGTGATAGTGATGGGGAGTAACAGTAACAGCTATGGCAGGTACGGCATTAAATATGGAAGACAGAGATGTGATGTTGGGGGGAAGACCCACCCTGTAACAGCAGCATGATTAGTATTAGAACAGTAGGAGATGGAGGGTTAGGTGTGCTGGCAAAGGCAGGTGAGGGAGTCTTCTGAAAAGCCTAGTTACTTCTGGAACAAATAAACAAAAAATCCTGGGATGTGGCAGCAAATAGTGTGCCTTGTTACTGGCCACCAGAAAACCCCTTGTTCAACATTAAAACCTGAACGAAGACAGTTTTTTCAGTTCCAAATCAGCCTCCAGTTATACATGTGAATGTCTCTTTGAACCTACACAGAGAAAGGGGATCTGCACTGATTTTACATATGAAATTCTATTTGTAGGTCTTGAGAAGTACTAATGCATACGTGATAAAAGTTGTATAAAGCCTTTTGTGGCCTGACAGGTAACTATGATGAACTGCCTCAAGTGATGTCGGATGAATTGGGTTTGAAGACTACAAGTTTGAAAATGAAAATCTGGAGGTGTGGAATTAGAAAGAGTTAACTAGAACTCTGTAGCCTGCTCCCCAACTCTGCTTGAGGCTAAAGCCTCCAGGCGACATTAGTTGCTCGCTAGCATAACACACCTGAATCTCCAACTGAAGCTGGTAAATTTGCATTGTGGGTAATGTAGACAAGAAGAATGCATGGAATAGAAAACACATATCTGGTTCTGTTGCATCAGTTTTGATCCTTTGATTTAAAAAGGAGCTATTTGTGAGTTTTCTCTGCCGCTGAATGTGGTTTCTTGCTGGGAGCAGGTGGTAGTGATTGTCGCTTGGCAAGAGCTTCGGCCATTGTTGCTTTTAGAGGTTATAATACGAACTCTGAGCAGCGCTACGTCTTCTGGGCACACTGGAGGCTACAGTGACTCGCTATCAGAAAGTGACGAGCCGGGCTGGGGTTAGCTGGTTAGCGTGCTATCTTCAGAAGAAGAAAAGACGTGATAGAAACAAGAGTTAACATTGGCGTTGCTTTCCACTGCTGGAGACAGCTCTTGGTGAGTAAAGGAATGAAGTTTGAAGTTGAACTCATGTTTCATCTTCTCTGGTGAGTAACCAAATGCTAATGAAGAAATAGCAAAACTTACAAATGACTCCATTAAAATGCCCATCAGATGTCAACAATGATATAGCAGTGCAATCAATGCTAAATCAGTGGAAAACTAATTTGTTATCTGTCCAGACTGATAGACTTTACAAGTCCGAGATGATTACATTCACTGACATGTTTCCATTTTAAAAGAAACACTAACACTGCGTTCAACAGCTACAGCCATTTTTCACACTGAAGTCAGTGAAATTCAGTGTTAAATTTTTCAAACATTTTGCAGTGAATAGTTTGAAATATATTACACCAACTAATACCAATGCTTCAGAAACTCATAACAGATTGCAGGTCAGCACAAGGCACAACTTTCAAACTGTTGTAAGACAGCAGGGTAATGACACTTTTTTATTATCAAGATTTATTGCTTCAGTCCACAAAACCTTTTGTTCTTATATTGTGCTGAGCTGAGCTGGTTCATTAGAGGTGGTGCCGGACAGAGAAATGCCCCATCAGTATGGAGGACAGCTGCTGGCTTTTCATCTCATATGCTATGCAAACCAGCAGCCTGCAAAGAAAAACAACTGCATGAGAGGGAGAAAGAGGGAGAGCGAGAGTGACATGGATTACTGGTTTTCTCCCTCTCTTTTTGCAGTCTCTGTCATTTCCCATGACATGACCTTTTTTAATGGATTTTCTCATCTATGTGTGTGAGGTAATATGATATGTACTCATCTGAGTGTGACTTGCACCACATGGGGCAGGTGACTGATGGAGAGGTTGCTCATGTGAAAACATAACCTGATTTCTTTTCCTGCAACAATCACATTACTCCAATCCTTCCTGTTCCTTGTTTCATTCATGGCGCAGTGTCGGCAACAGTATATCCTGAGGTCTTTGTAACAGGTATTTGTAGATATTATCATATATTTTGCTATAGAATCATGAGAATAAATCTGAGGCTTTATTCCAGAATACAATGCGTCTCGGTGCCAAATACCTTTGACAATATACACTGGAAATGTGGTTGAAATGTGGAAAAAAGGGATTTGTTAAAGGTTTTATAAATGAGATTACAATAACAACAATAACATCAGCATACAATTATTTATATAGATATAGTAGAGTAAAGGCATCTTGAGCAGAGAATTAAGTCACACCCCCTTCTATGTGTGTTGTAATCTCTTTTCTTTGTTTTGGTAGCTTGGCATTTTAGTGCATTTATGTGTGCATGTGAGTCCTTTAAACCGTTGGTCCTCCCCACCTTTATAAACACACACACGAGATGGCACAGTGCAGCACACAGTGTTCAGATTAAAGCGACCTTCCAGACTTCCAGACAGAAGAAACCACCTTTTCAGCTGAAAAGGCCTCAGGCAAAGAAAAATTTAAGACCAGCGAACAGGCTAATGGTCATGGAGACTACCGGCTCAAAACCGTTAAAACATCCATAAAGTTTTTACTGGCTTCATCAGTGTCTTCACCGGCTCCGTCAATGTCATGCGACTTGCAGCCCCAAGTCCAACGCCAAATTTCTTTTCCAGTCTGGCCAAGCAGCCAATACTGGTCTGGCTATACCGAGATGGAGAACCCAACGAGCGGCTTAAGGGCTCCAGATTTTCTTTTTTGTCGATTTGTAAGTAACTTGATTACTACTCAATGTTACATGTGTGTTTTCATTAGTGACCAGCTACAGTAGGCATGTCGTCCGCTAACTTGCTGATAAGTGGCCGAACGGTGTCTGACGAAGTATCTGTTTTGGTCTGAGATGCGGTTGGTCTAGTGCCACAGAAGCTCATAAAGAAGTCATAAAAATTTTACTCATTCATCAGTCACTCACTTTGTAATTTAGTTCAAAATGGGAAAAGATGAGATAAAGATGCTTTTGATTTTTCATGTGATAGATAATGGGATACTGTGTGTTCCTGCTGAAGACAGATACACAGTTTGTTCGGCGCACGCTAATCCCTTAAATTAATGATATGTTACAGTCGCTCTGTTTATGTGATGTGCCATTTGACCCCTGTTGGGCATGTGATAACACAACTGATATGTGAACTGATTTCTCAGATCGTGACTCCAAAAGACTTTGTTAAAGTTGAAAATGAAAGTTCAGAAGACTTAAAAGAAAAACTAGGACAGTTTCAGTTTCTTCAATTAAAGTCAAGTCCTTCTCTTTTAAGAAATAATGAGAGTACCACTCCACAAGCCCTCTCTAATGTCAGAGACTGAAACCCAGTCAGCAGGTGGGAACAGAGTGAGAATTATACATATTATATGGTCTCACCTTTTTATATAATTGCTGAAGTATCTGGTTTAAAGTCATGCCAGAAGGGTGTATATTTATGTGGAGAAAGTGTGTACTGTGTGTACTGTATGTTCACTGCACACAGGTAATCTTCTGGTATGACTGCATCATTTTTTTACCCTCAAATTAACGGTTGCTGACACTGGCTGGCTGATATGTAACATTTAATATGAAACTAAACACATCATCAAACCATTACTGTCGTATGAAGCTAGATGTGACCACTATTAACTTTTCTAGTTTTGGCTGGTGGCTGGTATTAATTTCCCATCTCTGGCCATGTTACTGCAGCTGGCCTGTATGAATCTAATCTCTTTGGGAGCTGCATTGGAGACTTTAATGTCTGTTCGTTGTGGGGGAGAGGGAGGCTGAGGGGAAAGGGAGATAAGGGAAATACATTCTTATTCAGTCTTTATGATGAAGGCATAATTGAGTCCATTCGAGGCTTTTAGGGGGCTCAGATATAACCATGATGCCTGCAGACAGCGGTGTAATATTACATTAGCCTGAGCGGTCACTGTAGCTGCCGAGCCTGTGCCTCAGACGGACAGGTAGTATTTGCATAATAATAATGCTTTGCTTTTGTTGACCTGCTCTGAGGACCAAATGCGTGGGGTTTACCACTGCAGCACAACTGAGTGTTTCTTGGAGTCAGTCAGAAGAAGAGAATAGAGAGTGTTTTAAATCCAAGCAGAGCTGTATATGTGTCTTTGGTCTCAGCTCACAAGACAATCAATCAACATGATCATTAAGACACAAGAAAGCAAACAATAAACATGACAAACTGCCCATGCATACATATACATGTATACACATAGTGACCTTCAGCCACTCTGCTGAGAAAATAATCTATAATGTTACTGATCAGAGCCACCTTCTTAAGATTTTATTACGTACTTTTATTATACGACATGTTTCTACTGTATTAGTTTATATGTCGCTCATACATTTTTCATACATTTGCACACAACCAACTCTAAAAAGAAGCTCTAACAGTGCTGGTAGCAATGACTGGTGAAGAGCCTCTACAGGAAGTAACATACAAGCTATAAATATTCATCATATTTAGAAGATACTTCAAAATGGCATCCATCACCATGGGAACCTACATATTTAGTACCACTGTCTAGTTGAGGCAAAACACAAAAAAATCCTTTTTTACACGTGTCACTCTGTAATGAAACTAGATGTTTGCCTTGGTTTGTTGAAGTGTGCTCAACCTCTCTGTGAATGTATGAAAAAGCATTTCATAATGAAGATGGTCTCTATATCAGCACAGATGATTTTAGAAAGTAGCACTGGGATGTTTGTGCACAAAATCCCATCGTTCCCAGTTTTCATTATTCTATTAGCTGAAGGAAGATCTGCTTTGCATGTGGAAAGGAAGGGACTGGTGGAATCAGTAGTTGGTAAGACAGGTGAATTTCCAGCCAGTCACCATACTGACAGTGTCTGCAGCGTCATGATTTAACATTTTCAGACTGTAAGAAATAAATTAAAAACTCAAATTCAACTTATCAGACAAGTTTACAAGGTGATCCCCTGCATGACTTTGAGCATCAAGCTCACTTCTGCAGTCTCCAAGATCAAACAGGCTAAAGCTGTCAGGAGCAACAGACTGTTGCAGCTCATTATCTGTTTCATACCGAAACCAGGGTCAAGAAGTTTACAAACTCAGACGCATGTTTCAAACTTTTGGGTTTTACTGCCGGGCATCTCAGCTACCAACCACAGTCATTCAGCTCCAACGACCTTTATAGACACGGTCATGTATCAGGATATTGACCAACATCACTCAGTCAGGATGACTGAATGCTGCTTTTGTTCAGGACTATTTTCAGTTGGGAATTAATACACATTTGGTGCTCAATAGCAAGGCAGTGAACGTAGTACAAAATAAACTACAGTATGCGAGTTTCTGGTAATGAATGTCACCCAGTGCGAAAGTGTGGCTCACTGATGTGTTTTTAATAGTTTGTTGACAACAACGGAGCTCTTTGGCATAGAAAAATAAGATATATCAGACTTTGGATACACAAACTAACCTTGTTATTTTTGTTGACAATACAAATATATAGAACATAGAACAGAATATTAAACATCCATGCTGTATTTTATTATATTTTTGCAAAGAAGTTATCAATCACAGATGTAACCTGTTCGGTCACGTACACACAGACAGCATTCAGTATTTACACAACCACAGGAGCGGAAGATTGTTAGATAGGAGAAGGTGGAAGTGTAATAAGGTGATTTAGTGAGCCAGTGAATGGTTGTTTCATTATATTGCAATGCAAGTTGTATAGACAGAATTCATGGGGTAATTTCTGCTCTATAACACCTTTACTGCTTTTTTATGGATAATTTTCTCTTCATTTTTAGCCAAACAATTGTGCAAAGTAACCAAATTTGAAGGACACTATCTCTGTTGATGTTTTAATTTTACATTGATGAGTTAACTGATAAATTACATGCGTTACATGACACATCCATTTTACTTTTAATCTTTAAAAAAAGGTCCCATATTTTCCACGTTTTATTTGAAGCGTTGATCCATAAGAAGAGATATTTGTGGGTTTTAAGAAGCAAACATCATCTCAATGTCGTTTTACATCTCCTCTCTCAGGCTTCTCTCTGGTGCTCAGTCTGAAGAGAGACTCTCCTCTGATTTGTAGCCTTCTCTCTTTTCTCTCTTTTTTTTTCTTCTTTGGGTTCATCTGTTTTCAGGTTTAATGCCTTATTTCATCTGGCTTTCATTTCAGCACTAATGGCATATATTAGCCAGTCTGACAGAGCAAGCCTTTCAGTTCTCTCACATTGGAAAAAAAAAGAAATTTTAAATTACTCATCACAATGCTCAGTCGCCACTCAGTGTGGGGAATATTACCTTTCATCTGTTAGAAGATATGAAAAACACTTCATGGTTGCAAGCAAAGCACTGTAGAGTAAATAATTAACAAACAAAGGACGCTGAAGCTGGTGTGATACAGGGTAGTCTACTGCGCTACAGATGCTCTATTCGTCCCAGAGTACTAATGAGGAAAAGTTGAAAACACTTTACTAAGTTCTCGCTTCTGTCTTTTGAAAAATGGATGGTATTTTCTTCCAGTGCGATGACAAATCATTGTCATTTGCCTGTACACCGCATACACCACATTCCTCTCACTTGCTTCAATGTATGCTGCGTTAACAACGGCGACCTTCGCAATGAGCCGAGAGTCGCGGTGAGCGAGCGTTGCCCTCATTAGTGGTTCCACGCTCGCTGTCTGCCGGTCGTCTCACTGGGGAAAAACAAGCCGAAGGAAGGACACATCCTCCGAGGCGGCTCAGGTGAAAGCGTCCATGTGATGCTTTCTCTGTCCCCAACCTCGTCCTTGTCCCCCTTCCTCTGAAGCCTGAGCAGGGACAAAAATGTCAGCAACACAAGGTGCCAGACAGGCCTTCGCCATCTCTACGGGTTCTGAGTACTATTTTCTGCTCATTAGGAGGTATAACAAGATTTCACCCTTCTGCCCAAATCAAATAAAGGCTGTGTGACGATAGCCTCAGTGACCTTAAGGCTCCTGATGAATCTGACAGGACAGCATCCCTGCCTCCCCCCTCCCTGTGTGTCCGACAGTATTTGTCTGGTCTTGGTGAACGTCATGCTGGTGCTTCCTGGTATATATATGTGGACTGAACCGATGATGTGAATAAGTTGCGACCTTAGTTTGCTTGGAGATGTAGAGCTGAAAAGCAAAAACATTGTAAATAGCTTTACAATAATTCGTGTTAAACTCAAGCTTGAAAACAAATCTGTTAGCATGTTTACAGCTGGCTGATCATTAGTGGCTGTGTGAGCCACAATAGCTGCGGGCGTGACAGTGTTATTAAGTTTTATTTGTCTCAGTGGATACATTTCAGGCACTATTGAAAATAACCAGTGCACTCCTGAAAAAATGACAGTCGTTGTTTTTGTACGCTACTGGCATTGATTGCTTTAAGCTATTTAGCTGCTGTATGTTTCACTTTCTCCTCCAGCAACTTTTCTGTCTGCTGTTTGTTGCTGGGCAGGAATTTTATAGTGGGTTTATCACAGCTGCTTCTGCTAAGACTGAATCCAGTGTTTCCGCTACATATACATATATAAATATATATATATATATATATATATATATATATATATATATCAAGTTATTCCATGAGATGAAACATGGCTTTTAATTTGATATGACGGATACAGGAAGTGGTGACACCCAGCAGAGGCAAGAGGGAGACAGATAGAGAACAGATAAAAGAAAGAGAAATCCCAGTGGGGCGCTGCATCATTGGGCTGCTGGACTGCTGCTTTTACCCTCCCCGTCCGCCTCTTTCCTGTGTGCCTGTCCTTCAAGGCGCTGCATGTGTGTTCCAAGGACTTCACTCACTAACTTCACTGACCTGAAACATGGACACTCAAGCACCCCTCCAACCCCATCCCCACCCGCTGAAGAGAAAAATCTCATCGGAGCCATACTCGTAATGTGTCTCGGTAAAGAAATCTACAAGCTAAAAGAGACTTTGTACAGCCGCAAAATTGATAATAATCTCAGAGTTCGTGACTATGGAGCTTTCAGTTACATCCATTCATCTGTGAATGGAATTTACTCACTGTCTCCTTGTTTTGTATTCTGTCTATAGTTTCTTCTCATGCGCCACTTTCCTTTTCCTCTCCTGTTTTGAAAATGTTCTTGTTTGCTTATGTCCATTACATGTAATTATTGAGAATCTTAGCATAAAAAATGGATTCATGCAGCTTTATTAAGAGGGAATGACTTAATTTCACAGAAACCATGTCACCTGCACAATCGACTTGTTGGTAACATCGGCGTCAATAGGACGAGTTGCTTCTTTGCTGTTGTTTAGACGTGTTCAATTTTAATTCATCACTTCATGTGGAAGATTTACAAGATCTGTAACCAAGGTAAACAGCCAGCAGAGGGTCAGTCAAGGGAAAACAGCACATAAAATCATATATTTAGTCCCAAATGTAATTTTTAAATTCAGTCTGTTTTCATTTGTTTGCTATATAGTTTTATATTGGCTGCACTGTACCTCAAAACCATTCACATAACCAATGTGTATCTGTGATTATCATATGTAATGGGATCATGTAATCCAAGTCACAATTACAGTTTTCATTTCCAGATTTTACTGTTTTGTGAAAGAAAAATACTCAGAAAACTAGTTTTACCTCCTTGTTTACCATTTTTCATCATACCCTTTCTTGCTTTTTAGGCTTGGCATAATTTGGTTAAAAGGATGTGCCCATTTGCTGTCTGCACATTGTCTGATAGGAGTCTTCCAGCCTTTTGTCAAGCAGATGGTGCCTGCATGTTTTGCACAGTGTGATGGCTCTGACAAAAGCAACGAGGAAGAAAGCAGCGTGCGAAAATGATCAGCATCTGCAAGGTGATGCTGTGGTGTTGCACTCTTCATCAGATGTCTGCACTCCAAAATGTCAAGCCTACAGGTGTTAATGTATCACGCGACTTTGGAACATAATGTACTGTCAAATTCAGTTATGGTGCTACCATGGACTGTGGCCTACGGTGGCCCAGATGGGTCAACACAATGCCAAAGCCACAGCACGAAATGCAAAATCAACAACGCAAACGCAAAAGCCGCAATACAAATAAAAAGGCAACAAGGCGGATGCAAAAGCAACAACATGATTGCAAAGCCACAACAGGAACGCAAAAGCATTCTCATATTCATGTACTCTGCCATCCAATGTCACGTTACTGTGAAGCTAGCTATGCAGTAACGTTAGCATTACGTCATGTAGGTAACATTAATAAATCCGATGAATGTAAAGCTGTACCTGTGCATGGAAACATTAGCGATATTAAACTAACGTTACAGCGAAAGTAGATCAACTGGAGAGATTGTTCTTTGCAAATTTTGTGTGTTTTAAAACACATTCAATCAGTTACACCTAGTGCAAAGGAACATTACATTTAGTCCACTTTGTATGGATCTGCCATTCATGTTGTTGCTTTTGTGTTTGTGTTGTTGCTCTTACATTGCGTCGACCTGTCCGGGCCTCTGCAGATATCCATGGTTTATCTAAAGTCAGTGATGACCGTCAAGAATCTTTTCTCCAGCTTGACGTATCGAGTTTAGAAATATCTCTCAAATTTGATATTTTGAGTTTCGAAATTCAACTCTTATGACTTTCTCTTCCACACCTGTGGCCCACAAAAGCTCTCATTAAATATTAATCTTTTCTATTAATGCAGTATGAGGGCAGAGCATGCAAACAATGGCAAAGCTCCACTGTGTTCCAGATTGATCATTTTAATTAAACTGGCTGGGGGACAAAGGCGCCTCACTACATCATGGGGTAGCTGGTTGTTTGTTTTCCGTGGTGAAAACTTTTTTCTCCAGACCAGTGCTGTGTGTTTTTTAACTGCTGAAACAGTCAGGAAAGATTACACACCATGTTGATATCAAGCTTCTCTTTTCCAGCCTTCTACCACATAAAGTTAGAGTTAAATCTGGGAGCTTTTACACATTTACTTTGTGTTTTATTTTTGTTGTGTCTCTAAAAGCACATTTTAAATCCTTAAAAACTTTCTATGATGTTTCCTAGTTTGTCCTTTTTTGTCCATGCCAAGATTTCTGTCTTCTGGGAATCAGCCAAAGTGAGTCAGCCCTGATCAAACATGTTATTTTTACCATCAGTGGCCCCGTATCCAACTGAGATTGACTGCAGTGCAGAGACGGCCTGTCTGGTTTCACACTGGCATGTATGAGGAGTGGAGTAAGATTTCCAACAATCATGTGGTTTAAAAAAAAAAAACAAACCTGAAACCTCATCAGAGTTCTGATCCCAGGTCTGATTGCCTTTTATCATTCTGATGGCACAGAGGTATTTGGGATGTAATGGAATCAACATACGGTCTCACGATTGCATGTGAAACAGCAATAAAACCCTTTGCTATATCCTGTTTATGTTGTTGGTAGATTTAGTTAGTTTGAGATTATCTTGGAATAGGAGAGTTACACATATGATGTATAAAATGAGAAAATTAATACTTGTGAATAGTTTTTATTAAAAAAAAATGTTGAATTTTACAGTGCCAAAGATTTACAGGAGAAATATAATTCCTTAGTATATCCTAGTTTCCATTCAAAGGAAAGAGGTCTGTAAGTTTCCTGTGCAATGGAACATGGTTTATTGCCGGGAGCAGGTGGTGAGAGAGCTTCAACCATCATTGCGTCTCTTAAAACATTTTGACCGGTTGTATTCTGTATGTACATATAGCTTTATTTAAGCCCAAGTGAATATTTATAATCCTTTTATTATTGGAAACTTCATTTACTGTATATGTTTGCATGTTTAGCTCACCTGCTGTATGCGTGTCAGGACAAGAGCTGAAGAGTCTTATCTACAGGTTTAAACCATGGTCACCGAAAACAATGTAATGGTTCAAACATTCATGCGATGCGTCCAACCTACCACCACCCATAATCCTCTCCAAGATGTTTTATGGTGGAGGAAATTGGTTAATTATTAACATGGCCACAAGAAGTCACCCTTTAGGAGTAAGGAACAGTAGTCATTTCTCTTTTCCCACTGCTGTCACTTTCTCTGGTGAGGGCAGTCTCATCAGGAGTCAAGAAGAGAGGAAAACGAGTTTTAAATTGACCCACAGTTTCATGCACCTATGATGCTGTGATTCAGCGAAAACTGAAGCACAGTAAATCCACAGTACAGTCCATGTTAGAGTCAGTCATTACAACACCCACCTCTAAAACTCAATCTACTCTCTGTTCCTGGATTTGCACCCTGCATCAACATGGTTCTACTCTGCTGTACATAGTGAGTCACTCCCTCCATGTTTGCCACACTTTGCATATCTGGATAAACCCAGTGAAATATTTATTATGTAAATAGCTTTGCCTTCCTGCGTGTATGTTTTTGTTTTCATTGCTCCAAATGAAATATTCATGTAATATATGATGCATTTGAAAACCTTTTCCTCATACAGACCCTCCCACAGCTGCATATATATATACAGTATATATATATATATATTTACCAATTTCTGTCTAATGCTACACATGTTGAGAACCACCAGCAAAAAGTGAACTTACATCAAATCATGTGGACCTCCAATCTTAGGACTGTACAGTTTAAAATTGGCTGACTGTGAACAGTGGCAAATGTACACAAGAGTTGATTAATGTATTGTCCTTGTAGATAAATGAATGAATGAATCATAGGAGACAGCGACAGTCAGGGAGGAGGGATGGTTATTCATCATTAACTGCAAGTCAAAGACATTAGGAGGTCTTCACAGTCCAAAGCATAATTTAGTAATAAAAATGTTCTCTATTGGGGTCATGTGCCTTTTCCATTATTGAACCAGTATCATCAGAGAGAAACCACATAACTGTGAAATACTTTATTTTTCTATAGAAGTTGCAGACCAAGGGACTCTACAAGACACAGTATAATTTATTAAGAATTTATATTGTTGACTAATTTAGTCTCTGCACCTTCACACAGATTTTAGCCTCATGGTTTTGATTAATCTTTGCTCTTTTTTTGTCCTTCATATCTTATCTTCCTCTTACACTTTAATTTCTTCAGAAATTAAAAAAAAAAATGTTTGGGAATAATCATGCCATCATACCTTTAAGAAAAGACTTTACAGACTGAAAGTGTGCATGAAAGGGAAAAACCCTGACTCCTCACAGACTGATCAGGGACACACCTCAAAGCCTTTAGGTCCATAAGGGCTGATACTGGGACCAGGCCTTTGTTGGCCTTGTTTTCCTCTTTTGGTCAATTGTCAGAGGATATTGTACAAAGACTGCTCTTAGACATGGGGAGGTTAGGCTTTAAAAAGTTTTTAGCTCAACATTAACCAAACAATCCCCAGGATGCAGATCTGTATCAGATGAAGGAACATTTGCTACCAGGCCAGAGGGGAACTATGATTCTGCTGCTGAGTCATAATTATAAACTCCATAAGCTATTAAAAAGGTGTTTCAGCTGTGATTGCATTGAACATGATGCAGACTCTCTCTTCTTCATTACCTCCTATCACACCCCCAACAACAATATTGCGACTTTTAATTTGCAGGTCATCAGTTTGTGAGGTAGCCAGCCCAACACCACCCAGTGCATGAACCTGTGTGACGCTGTTGTTGAAATGTCTGTTTATCATTTAGTAAGTAAACACAGACCAAACAGCAACATTTCAAACAATATATAAACTGTCTACAGGTCAAAAAGGTTGGAACTGCGGATAAAAGATTGTGGGTTGGGTTAAAATAAGGATTTCCTTAAGGTTACACGACATTCATCATCATCATCATCATTACATGGTCACCTGACTTCCTCCTTTTCTCCTGTCATAATTACTGTGGCTGCCAGAGGTTGTTTAAAAATAAAATGTAACTATAAGTCATAATAAGCTGCTTGCAAAGACAAACAACAGGCTCATTTTTTTTTATTGCACATCTGGCCCGGTGAAACCTTTGGGTGCTCCAGGACGCACTTGACGCTGTGGCTGGGTGGAAGAATGTTTGGGCTATCTGGCGTAGATTGCTGCCATCACAACGTTTATCTTTACCGTTGGATGGAAAACTTAACTGAGAACTGATATTAACAAGTTTCAGTTTATCCCCTCTCTTCAGCTTCTGATTGTACATGCTGTGGAAGCCCCCTGCAGAAATGATGATTCTTGCGCAGCCCACAATAACTGATGACTCGTCATCGCTCCAACAAAGGGACCTATTCACAGACTCCCACAAGAGCATTAGATTTTACCCAACCCTCTTTCACTTCAAGACAAGGAGCCAATTGCACACGCCTCATACATTTCTAATAAACATCACCCCCGCGCCACACCCCACGCTCAACACTCAGGGGCGAAAAATTGGTTGTTTATCAAATGCCTCTCAAGTCTGTGGATGAAGAGGAGGAGGAGGAGAGTGAGCGGATTTCTTCCAGTGATCCAGAGAGATATCAGTATAATCAAGTACCTTTTCTCTTATTGCAGCCTGGTCTCAAGAAAGTTTGCGAAATGAAGCATGTGGGCTTAAAATAACATGTTCTTTGCAGCAGAAGTAAAGGAAATTGAAAAAAAAAACAGATCACAGACCTGCCATCATTACACACTCATATTGCACAGCCAAAATTATTGAAGTCTAGTGGAGACATTTTCAGAGTCACCAAATATGTCAAGCTGAAGTCTATGAAATAGTGCACAAGATACAGCAGTGAAGCCATAGAGAACACAGAGGTACTGCACTACCTAACAGTATAATAACTTGATTGAGGCATCTGAACATGCTGATAAGGAACATATTACACTGTCTGCAAATGTGGAATTACATGGTTGTTCCATCTTTAAAGATACTAAAAGCGGAAACAAAAAACAGGAAAACTGATTATTATGGGGTTGATTTTTACCCAAAGTCTCAAATTCCCTTATTTTTTTCTCCAAAAGACCCTCTAGCATGATCTTTGGAATAAATTAACACAAAATATAGCCTCAGTCCTAAACCATAACCTCGTAGAGCCAGTGTGTGCCACTTGTGTCCTAAACATTATTTCAATCATGAAATTTGATTAAAAGCTTGTAAGCAGACACTGGATTAAGATTAGTCTGTCAAACTGCTATTTTCTAAAGTTAGTAAACTCATCTTGTTGTCTGAGTGCTTAATTAACTTCTGCTTTCTGCCCAGTTACCAAAGCAACATGATGTTTGACTGGAGTCTGAAAATTGATGATTAATCTCTAAAAATGCCATTAATCAGGGCGATTAGTGACCTATTAGTGAATAAAGATACTTAATCTTAATTCCATTTTCACTGGTCGAAATACAACAGGCTGCAGAGTAAGGCAGATTCCACCATGATATTCAATTTATGTTCTTTCAGCATTATATCGCTTGTAGAGATACAACCGAAGAACTCTGTATGTCCGTCATCATATGTAAAAATACTGCTGATGTTTTATTTTTCTCGGATCTCAGCTGACTCAGCCTTCGCTCTCTGTCATGATGCATCGCCTCATCGCCAGTCGTCCATTCGTACGTCAATTAAACAGACACAGTCTCAATGCAGAGCCCATTCAACATCATGACTGCAATTCATTTCATTTCAGTGGCCCATTTCCTTCCACAGGACATTAATGATTCATTTCCTCATCATTAAGAGCTGTGGCTACATGGCTGAAGATGAAGAATTAGATAATGGAAAAAAAAACCTCTGGCTGAGATTATCCTATACATATCTGTCTATAGATGAGGGTCTAATACTGTAAGCGCCCCTGCAGAGGAGGGATTACAATGTGAGCGTAAAGAATTTGACTGTAAAATTAATGATAGTTTAGCCAATGTGCAAACGCCGTGCTCCCTTGTTTGACCCAGAAATAAGAAAGGAGGACATCAGGGAGGGAAACGGATTTGTGAATACTGAACGTAGATGAAGTGCAATTAATGGAAGTTAACTCAAGATGACAAATCCACAGGAAGAGGTTCAGATCAGGGCAAATTTTGTAAGCATAAGAAAGCCAAGTATAATATGCAGCAGCTAATAAAAGAGGTCAGAAAGAACACGGTTATACACAAATCAGCCAGGGTGTCAGGGATATGCTGGAATAAGTCTGACCTGACGCACTTTACATGTCACTGTGAAAAACCAGCAGGACAGAAAATATTGTGCCGTGTTGAAGTTTCTTTTTTAGATGATTTCAGAGTTTGTAGTGGTTGTGTATTGTGCTGGTCAGAGACCGTTCTCAACTTCTCAGTCTAATAAAATATTTACTAAAATGATTCAGCTCAGCTCTTCTTACTCCCACAGTTTTAACCACAAGTGCAACATCAAGGTTCAAACTTTGCCTCTTTCACACACTGTAACTACGACATACACGTCTTTTGCTCAATGGTTAATGGACGGGATTTATACAAAGCTTCAAGGCTTTTGATCACTCAAAGCGGTTTACACTATACAGTATATCTCATTCATCCATTCCCACATATATTCGCTCCTGATGCTGCAGCATCAGGAGCAGTTGGGGTCTTGCTCCAGGACACTTTGACGTGCAATCTGAAGGAGCCAGGGACTGAGTCAGGGCCTTTCATCTGAGCCTGAAGATTACTATAGTAAAACAAAAATGAAGGCATAAAACTTTTAACTTCAACTTCAGTCCCTGGACACAGACAGAAACACAGCCGGCTGTGACTGGCTGATTAGACATCATCACTCTGTGGCAGCTTCTCTTTGTTAGCTGTTAATGTGTCAAAATCTGGAGCTTTTCATCTCATCGCTGCTGCCTCCTCTCTCACGGCTTTTCAAGTTGTCTATTTCAGCTCCCAGCTGAAAAATCACATTACATGTCTTCTCCAGGTAGTAGCCTGTATGGACTTATGTGATCTTACTTAATTCCAAACATAGGTTCATCCATTTTTAACCTAAGCCGAAGTCTAATCAGCCAGAATAACTGAAAACACCTGCGTGGGTGTGCAGGTTCCTGAACTGCACTATAACAAGCCTAGTAGATTGATGTATTTTGTGCTGGTGTTTGTGTATTTCACATTGACCAGCAGTGACCAATTAAACTGTGGAAATGTTAAAAAAAAAAAAAAGGGTATTCTGACTTGAGAGTTTTATTCATCACGGTTGTAAAACACAACTTAAATGAATACGGAAAAAAAGGGTTTGATTTGAAAGAGTTTGATTACAGATTACATCTGCTCCATTCGAAAAGAATACCACATGACATTTTGTTGCTAAGCACGATTACTCAAAATCTATGTTTTTGTTGCATAGCAACATTAGTTGAGTGTTCTGTACTGTGTATTGTGTAGAAGCATTAGCAAGAGTAAGACATTTTTGTAACATGATGGTTGTGGCACCAAATAAGAAAGTCATACCCTATGTTCTGATACCTCATAGTAAAAGACCTCAAGATGTAGTTTCAGCCCCACTACCATAATCATTCTGAAAAAGATTCTGTAGTGAAATGAAAGTGCACGTACTGAGCCACTGCAAAAGAAAAGCTGTGTGCACATTTGTCTGTTTCTCTCTGTAGCCTTCCCTTTGGCCACAGTGAGCTGTCAGAGGTGATGGAGAACAACTGTTACACTTCTCGAGTCGATTCCCACTCAGATTTCCAATTGCTGGAGTTGCAATGATTGACTTATTGACTCCTGTGTACACAGAGTCAAAAGGTTAAGCTGCTGAAGCTATGGTGCAGCAGAGTAACCTCAAATTAACTTGTGCAATTCAAGAAAATCTGAATGATGGTGTAAAAAGCAAAAAATTATTAATTTAACTTTCAGGCTCTTTCTCACATGGTAGCATTAAATCCAGACTCAGAAGGCCGCATGCCCTCCACTACCAGCCACAGGTGTTTGACAGAATTTCTTTTGATTTACTGGCTTCCATAATCCCATCTACTTCATCCTGCACAATAAATGTAAGCACTCACAGAGACTTTTGATTCTGCTGAGATGAAGAATACCATTGATATCCTCCAGCCTGGATTAATCCGCCAAGCATTGGATTGTTTTCTGAAAAAAGGGCTGTCTGCATCTCAACAAGGCCTGTGGGTGGCATTTGATGGCCCAGCTGAACAATTTGGTTTTATTATGAAAAAAAAAAAAAAAAAGTCCACAACTCCAAAGCAGCACTTCATGGTGAGTAGTTTAATAATGCAAACTCAGTCACTGTGAATGTGTATTAATGAAGCTTCAAGTCCTCCTGGTGTACACACAATAAAAAGCTACAACACTAACGGGACTGACACAGCGGGGATTATTTGTCAGCAGTTATCTCTGGTAAAGTGTCAAGCTCTGTGTGTTGAATATTGGCAGGTTCTGTGACTTGCAGCTCCATTGAACTGATGAATTTTGATTTTATCATCTGCAGAGAACTGTGTGTGTGTTTGTGTGTGTTTGTTAACTTTTTAATTTAGGGTTAAGACTTGGGTTTAGGGGAGTACACAAAGACTACTCTGTTAAGTTCAGTCTTTTAAAGTTGTGGACCCAAATGTGGTAGAAGTAGAAGTAGAAGTTTATGGTAAGACTTGGTAATTGATTTGACCCAAGGTGTTGGAAGGGGTTAGGGGTTGGCAAGGGCCAGGGCAAGTGAGGTTGTGAAAGCGGTAGAAGTCTGAGCTGGAGTTTGGCATACAGACAAGGGCTGAGCAGGCAAACCAGCACAGGTAGATACAGGACTGACCGGGGAAACCACAACACATTTTACTAGATAGAGTCACTGAGAAAACCTGGGAGTGTTGCCATAGCGTTACATCACAGAGGCACTGAACAATGTGCCAGAGAACGGAGTGAGGGGTCAGGGCTTAAATGCTGCTGCTTGTTGATGAGCTGATGAGTCACAGGTGAGTTGATGGGAGAAGAGAAACAGGAAGCCACGCCCTGGTAGACACACACACACACACACACACACACACACACACACACACACACACAGACCAACAGGGGACAAACGCAACATAAGGGAAGGGGGGAATAAACAGAAGCAAACACTAGAGATGAGGGAGAGCTGCTGCCTAATCATAACATACTCACTGTAAATACTACTTCCTGTTGTTTTTAACGTAAAGTGAAGTCATACATGAACACACCAATTTTAAAACCTGTCCTTCAACCACCTGACCGTGCTCGGACACTGCATACAAGACGCACTGATGAAGACCTGTTCTGTTGTTTTAGTTGTTTGTCCGTACCCTCAGAGACCACGTGTAAGAGCAGAGCAGTGGCACGTGCACTTGGCCTTCTACGTCATGGTAACAATAATAAGCACTCGGTAAAGGTTGTGAAGTGATCGTGGTTTGGTTTAGGCAGGAAAATGATTTGATTAAGCTCAGGTTTGTTGTCATGGATACGAATACAGTTGTGGTTTCACACAGGAAACACACAGTGGTCTACTGTGTGAAAATCCCATGTTTAGTTCCCCTCCATCCACCACAACCGCCCCCTGTCGCTCTTCACACTACGTCACCTGACATCATAATGGCCGCGGCCACTAGAGGTCTTCCTAACAATAATAATGATAATAATATAACTATTGGTCATAATAAGCTGCTGGCACTGATGAGCTATAGTGTGGAAACTTTTTACATTGATGAACTTCCATACATATAATGAGGTTTGTTAACGATAGAAAAAAGAAATATATCCTTCTTATATATATATATATATATATATATATATATATATATATATACATCCTGATATATATATCCTCCTGGCTTGTTGCGAGCTGTTTTGGTCCCACTCCAACCATCATTGCTACTGTCTACTGTCACTTTTGTATTGTTTTTATTTTTATATTTCATTTTTATTGTTGTTAATTAATTCTTAATATGTATTTAATCTCAATTTGTGTAACTGTGTACGGTGTCCTTGAGTGCCAAGAAAGGCGCCTTTAAATAAAATGTATTATTATTATTATTATTACATCTTCTTGTGTTTGGAGGACATTTGGCAACAGTAACCAAACACAAACAGTATAGTGTTTGCCATCATCCTCCAGTATCCAGGTCACACAACTCATCCTCTGGGGAAATCTGCGGGCTGAGTTCAGATCAGCAGCCTCACCTGGGAATAAAAACAATACGTCAGTGCTGTCCTGCTGGCTTCCCATGTTGATTAACAGACCACCTTGCCACTTAAATGCACAGATCAGCTTTGGCAAGTCATTGGGGAGCGTCTGATGCCTGTGAGTCAGAGTGAGCATTGCTGTTCTGCCTGCACTGGAAACCAAAGATGTATCATTATACTCTCTGTATGTGTGTGTGTGTCATAAGAGAAGATACAGTGAGAGAGAGAGAGAGAGAGAGAGAAAAGAGAATATAGTACATTAGAGTTGGCCGGAGTTGCATTAACAAGACGTCAGGGGAGTATGTGTGAGAGAGAGGGGAGTGTGTGATAGTGTGTGTGTGTGTGTTTTTGTGCTCATCCTCACAACAAAAGTACGTCCAGGAAAAGGTGAGACTTCCCTGTTGTTGCTGCTTTATCAAAGTGAATTCCAAGGGTTATTGCGTGAGGTCACAATCAAGACCCATCACTCTAATATTAAACTATTTTTTATTCCTTTCTCAAAGAGCTCTGCTTGGCATACTTTTATTCTGCTCATCGATGAAAAAATACACCACACTGGGAACTTGCACTGGGAACTGTTGCAGCCACCACAGTTGATCTTCACACTGTTTGCTTGGATAACATTCATGTGTGTGATACACAGAAAACATGAACAAGTGTACTAACTTTATTTTGGTTTTAAAATACTTTTGTTGGCACTAAGATGTCATGAATATCTCTTAAAGACAATCGTAGATTTGACTTTAAGGTACGTACGTTTGTTTGACTTTTTTTTTGTTTTATAACTTGCTTGTAACCTGTGTTAACATCTGAAAAACACTAAAAAAGTATATTTGCTGTATGACCGGCAGATTCGCTAAACTTAGCCATCTAATGTACAATACATAATGGGTAACGACTGACCATAGCTGACAAATGTATAATGTATAAATGTAATAAGAAAATAATAAGCTATGATTTTCAGCACAAATCAGACAGTGAGCGTCGTTTCTTCTTTCTGCTGTGAAAATGAATGTTTGGAATCAATTAACTGAACAGGTGAATGATTCAGCAAGAAAATGTCATGTTTGATATTTCTTCTCAAACTGCACCTGCTGCTGCTTTCTTGTTTATTTGCATTATTTTCACATCATTTGGCTAAATACACTAACTTCAAGGGTGACCACCAACGCCAGAGAGCCTGAGGTCGGCAGGGTCAACGCTACACGCTCTACTCATACTCACAGCTCCATAACCGATCAGTAAAAATCAGGAGATCAGAACACATAATGCAAATCAAACAAATTCAAAGTCCCGCAGGGTGTGCAATACTGCCACGACAGAAATGGCTTAAAAAATCACTTAAAGTAAGTTACTATTGATCTCCATCAATAGTCATTTCAGAGGCTGATGGAGGGAACTCATGGAGGCTGGTGGATTGATGCAAATGACCTCTGCTTCGGCCAACAGGCGTCCTGGGGGGCGACCTGCGGCAACAACCTTACTGTAGTGTGACAGCTGAAGTTAATAGAAATGAACAGAAAGCAGCTGCAGCTTCATACTCATCATGTCCAAAGAATGCAATACAGAATATAGATCTGTCAGCACATCAACAAAATTACTCAACATACTCTTTTTTCTCAGCACTGATGTGATCTGTTAACCTCATCATGAGTATGTAACTGAACTATTCATCCAAATCATCAATCAAGTAATATCTAATCATATTTAAAACAAAGAAATTAGACATTTACATTTTACATTCTTTAAAAATAAACTTTATTTGCACAACATAACCTATATTTGCTTCACATTGCAGTTTAGGTGACCAGTGGTAAATTAAAGACATGAGTCAAAGTTATTATGCTAATGTTTGCATTCTCTAAAACAAGTGTACAAAGCTGCTTGAGAAAGAAAGAGGAACCAGACAAAAAGCCACCGCAGGGCCTGTGTGCAAGTTGTACTCAGCATGTTGTGAAAAATGCATAGGAGAGGTCACTTTGAAGTTTAAGGACCTGCAGAAATCCATAAAGGTGACATCAGTAAGAAATACAGCATGTGCTCATGCTAATCCACACAGATGGTCTTTAATGCTTTATGTCAGAGGGAACCAGAGGGATGAGAGAAGGAAAAGACTTGATGTTGGTAAATCCAGTCCTTGGTTGTGCTGCTTTAGGTGTCTTTTTTATCTTTATTGGACTCAGTCTTCACACAACCTTGACAGCACTAAGTCTCTTGATTCTATGTGTGTAAACCATTTTAGGAAAATCACATCAGTGCAACAGCTGGAGACTTGCGGCTCCAAAGAGTTTTATATGCATAAAAAAAATGTGCTTCTACAAACATCACATTCACTTTTTTAAGCCAAAAAAAAACTTGCATTTCTAATATGTTTGTGCCTTTTTGACATTGGCTCAGTTTCAGAGTTCAGTTTCCCATGAGACCAGGGTCATGGCTGTAACCTTTTAATTTTGAACCCCTATGTGCAACCGTTTCCACCGATGACCAAACCACACACCAGGTTTAACGTACCTCAACCCTTTTCTGATGTAGTCCTACTTATTCTAAGAATAACACGGGTGTATTTCAATATAGAAATCTTGCCCTGTGCTGCTTTAACTGGAAGAAAAGAATTGTAAACAACAGCTGTATGCAAGCGGTATACTTTGCTTTTATTACATCATTTTACACCAGCAGGGACTGAGTGAACTCAGTCTGGCTTGTCGGGAGAACTGATGAAGTCTAATTACCTTGAGTTTGGAAGACTGTGAGATGTGAGGTGAGATAAAAATGAAAGCAGGGATTAAAATTCTCTACATGCAGCCTAATTCCAGGAAACATGTCAAGTACCCGCTACACGACTGAATAGTGAAGGGTCTCCGAAGTACCAAACCAAAGTACATGGGAGTCTAAATGAGATACAACTGAAAGGGTGTAAGATGTGAAATTTTAGTGTCACAGCTTTTCATAAATTTATGGAACTATCATCTATTAGGATACAGTTTAATATTGTATTATGTTTGGTGTCACTGAAAAGATCAGTTTTAAACCTCCTTGCAAGAAAGATTCAGATCAGGAAAATTTGTCATGAGCTGGGAATGAAAAGGGCTCAAGTGTCATCACAGACTGAAACAAGCTCAGTGAAAATCATATCATGTTGGCCCTCACTGGGTAGAGTGAGACATCACCAGTATTCCCTGCGCCATGAGCATGTATGTTTTTACTTGACTAAGCATTGTTTAAACTCCAAAAACCTACAGTCAGATTACGGTCCCACACAAAATCAATATGTCAAATACACAAGACGTCCATTTCACCTGGAGCTGGATTTAAGACTCTAGAAAGACTGATGATGGCCTAGAAGGCCCCTTTAAAATCTTTTTAAAGGTCCCGTATTGAATAAAGTGAGAGGTCAATGTCTTTTTTGGCAGGTATAGGTTCTATATTAATACTGTGAAAGTATCAAAGCGCTCAGTCCATAGAGAAATGGACACAGCCTGTATTCAGAAACTGAGCCTTAAAACGAGCCATCAGGGCTTCTGTAACTTTGTGATGTCACAATGAAACACTCACCACACTCAGCCATGCCCTAAGCCCCACCCACCTGGACCCACCATCCAACCTTGCAGGATTTGGTTTCTCTGAGTGTTTTCCTGCAATCTGCTATATTTTTATTCAGTCACTCAGAAAGCAGTCAGCCAACAGTTAACCTGTTACTAGAGCTCCAGAGAGAAGCCTGAGAGAGCAGATGTAAAACTACACTCAGATGGTTTTTGGTTCTTAAAACCATATATTTTCTTATAGATATCAAAACTTCAAAATAAAATGCCAGTAAAGTGTAAAATATGGGACATTTTTAAAGTTTGTCTCCCCTGTTGTGTTGCAGTGATACCAAGTGCAGCTTATCCTGAAACAGTATTAAGTATTTTTTAAATGCAACAAAAACTTTCTTAACATTTGTTTGACTTGGCATTTGTCCCTAATGGGAGCATGTTGGCATGCACAGGGCCACTTTTCCATCAAAATGCCCTTTATCTGAAACCTTTTTTGTAAACCAGGGGATATGTCCGGGGCGTAACAGCAAACTTTCATGTCTCTTTTTCCCATAGGCCTAGTATTGATGCCTCTCTGATGTGCCACAATGTAAAAATAACTTAACCCAGAAAAGGTGTTTGCAGTTTGCCCCCGTCCCTCACACAGTCTGTGCACACCACTGGCATGCTCTGATGTCTCTGAATACTATAGTGCAACAATGGGATATAAATATAATAAAGAGCAATATGATCACCATACATTAACAAGCACCACATACACACCAGCATTCCCTGCAGAAAGATGAAAGGAAGCCTATTGGAACATTTTGTGATTTTCCACGTTGCTCCACCTGGATGCAAACCGAATGCAACACAGACAAAACCAAGAGACACCAAGCGACAACATATCCCCCCCGTGTCCACCACATACAGTATCTGTTCTATTCTGCTCTTCCGTTTTAAGTGAATTCCCGAGTCCCTCTTCCCGTTGCAGAGAAGGGGGGCGGGCTGTTGGACGGAGCAGCCATCCATCGTCAGGGCTGAATAATTGATCTCTCTATCGGTCAGGGGAACGTTAGTGGGACGTTTCTCTCCCTCCAGCCCTCCATGTGATTCAGTCGCTCCTTCCCATCACGGTGTGAACGGCAGCTGCTTCACCCTCCGCAAACCACCACCACTACTACACCGCCCCCCCCCCCAATTCTACTCCTCCTCTTTCTCTCTACGTGTGTGTGTGTGAGTGTTTATGAGTGAGTGAGTGTGTGTGCAGGAAGACGAAGCGGCAGGCAGTAGGAAGCACCAAGGACGTCCTTTTTCCAGCCCCGGGGAGCCAGCCAGAGATGCAAGGGACGAGCAGTTAGATTAGCCCGTGCTGCTGTTTGCCTGCTGCAGGATAACTTCGCTCCGGAGGCGGCTGCGGCTCCAGCTCTGCTCTCTTGATCCTTGTTTGGTGTGTTGAGTGTGTGAGGAGGATTTCATCCAGGCGCCGGACGGAGGTAAATCGATGCTTGATTCGGCTCCTTCAGTGTTAATTCAACGGTTTGGGGAGCTGTCCAGCCGCGGTGGTGCTGAAACCAGCCTCTGATCAGAACGAGGAAGTGCATGTGTATCTCTGCTTTCACACCACCTCTTGTCTCTTTGCACGCAAACGCGCAATCGGGTCGTTTTTGAACATATTTTCCGCACATTCACCGCACATTTAGCTGTAAACACGCATGCATGAGTCTGCATTGCTGCTTAATTAACGCACTGTACGAACAGCTTTCTTTTTCTTTTCTTTTTTGATGCCGGGGTGGGATGGCTGGGTCCAATGTCCCTCCAATGGAGAATGGAAAGTTTTACCACATGATCAGGCAAAAATGCACAGTGTGCAGTGGTTCAGTCCGGCGTCCACATGCATGGCAGCAGACCGTCCTGCAAAGCTGAGGACTGGCACCGTGCACTTTTTCTCCAAACTCGCCTGGCTGCGGGCAAAGCTTTGGCCACATAGAGGTTATTACTGATTGTCGTGACACACACATACACTCCCCGTCACTGCATGACACCAAACACCCACAACTCTCCGGATTCTTTAAAAAGCGCCACATTTGCAAGGAGACAATGAGCCATAGCTGCTGATCTGGTCAGTACATTTTAGATGTTTGCTGTGCTTTCCGTTGTGTTAAGGTTGTGTTTGAACCACTGACCTCTGTGTCCTTCAGTTGGCGCAGTGAAGAAACGTGCCTATCACACATGCACAGTCTCTAAGCTCATATGTGACTGCAGGTTGTAACTGTAACATTTCAGAAATGATCCTTTAATATTTCTACAATCTTTGAATATTTAATTAGGAGCGTGTCTGTAGTAGCCTAAAGTGAGTTTGTACCTAATGGCATTTAAGTCATTATTATTCCAGTATGGAATATGCTGTATAGTCATTGCTTTTGCTGTCTTATTTGATGAAATGTTAAATTATAGGATTATTAAATTTAGTATTATTGATTCTTTTTCATGAGGGAAACATCTTTGTTTTGGTCATTTTTTTTTCTCAGATCTGGCAACCAAGGACTTCTACTTTTCTGCAACTATTGAATGTAACATCGCTTGGATAAGGAAGGCAGGGAATTAAAAGCCATCGTCATGAATTTCGTTATGAAACAAGCGTTGGGAGGTAAGTCTGACCTTTTTCTCCAGCCTGTATCTGTGAGCACGTCCGGTGATGCCCTGTGCTTTTTCCCGGAGGTGTTATTTTGTCTGTCCCAAACTTTTCTGATATTCGGTGCCTTCCCAATTTGCTGCACAAATTCACACATCATTACTCTCCTCAGTTTTAGAAAGGTGCAGTTAATATTTAATTTCTCATCTCATGTTTTTTTTTTTGTGTGTGTGTGTGTGTGTGTGTGTGTGTGTGTTTTTCCTTCACATCTGCTGCTGGCTCCCTGCACACATGGTGCAGTTGACCCCTGGGGCAACACTGAGTACAACTTACTGTAACAGGCTGGTGATTTGTAACGTAGACTGAAGCGATGTGGCCACAAGGCCATTTTGTGTTCCAGTGAGTGCAACCTGCTTACCAGGAGGTGTTAAAACGGGGTCTTTGCCGCGGCTCAGTCTTATACCGTTAATCAGGCTGTGTGTGCCTCCTCTTGACTGGATGCTGCAGTGACTCTGATCTCCACATGCTGAGTCCACACATTCCACCTGAAGGGAAAACAAGATAATCAAAGCAGAATCTAATCTTCAATAATTTCATTCCAGCATGCAGGCATGTGAATGATTTTCTAATTGCTTGTGCTGCAACGACTCCCTGGACATGAGATTATCATAACGGAGCAATGAATTTTGAAGGAGCATGAACTTGTTATCATGTATGAATATGCAGATGGTGCGGTAGAAGGTAAAAGGATCTAAGTGGTTTTAACAGAGCTGAGATGCTGCATGATTTTGTCCACAGCGGAGCCCTTAGAGTGAGTGTGTGTACGGAGCAGGGTGAAAATAAAAGCCTGCTCTGCTGCTGCTGCTGGTATCTTCATGAGGTGATTAAACTCTGTGCTGAAATTTCTCTGTGGTTCTCAAACAGAAACAATCAGCAGTGTAAGTTATTAAGAGTTTAAAGTCCGAAACTAAGCTAAGCTGCTTCACCAGGACGGTGTGGATGTGGTTTTATCATATTTGATTGGAAATATCCAACCTCACGTGTTGCTTAAATCCTAATTGGTGCACCCAAGTCAGCTAAGGCCACGGCCACTTAAAATCGCCGTGAACAGCACTGACTTTGGCAGAAAATCGTGTTTATGTAAAACCTCAATGGCCTATGACATGTTTTCATGGCCTTTAATATTTATATTTCACACTATTTCACACTTTGCCTTTTCCGAAATGGCTTCATTAAAATCTACAAAGCTGCTGCAACTGTTGCGTTATCGGAGCCAGGGGATGATGTAACAACAGAGTACAGTTCACACCCCGTCTCCTCACAACAGTTAAACTTTGGTTCTTTTAAACATGAAGTAAATTTGCCTTAAACTTGACGCAGTGCAGCCACTTCATTGAACAGCCACTGAATGTGAAGCCTCCTCTGCCTTGTGTGTGTGTGTGTGTGTGTGTGTGTGTGTGGTTTAGTTGTGGCCAAATATCGACACAAACGACGTAAAAACTCTGTTCGACATGTGAAGCGTTATTGATACTATGTTGATGTTATTTTATGACTGAGCTTGTCGTGACACCGGTTGAGGTGTTTCTCAGTGTTTCAATAATACCACAACGCTGCTGCAGTGCGTTGCCTTTTCCCAGTGTTTACAGTTTCACAGGACAAGATAGGTCTTCCTGCTCCTCTTCAGTTTGTCCAGTGAAGGCTTCCTGAAGGAGCAGATTGATTCAGAAACATTAAAAACATATTTTCGCTGCCGGTGAGCGTGCTAGCGGGAGTCCTGGGGAGCTGCGGGCGCCCACCGCCGGGCTCGTACAAAAGATCCTCTTCAATAAAGACAAGAAGTCAAATCCGCTGAACTGTGCATAAAAGAGATTTCACACATGAGGAAAACCAGGCCGTCGGTGCCAAGGTCTTCACCTTAGGCAGCACGTTCTTTCCATCTTGGGGAGCAGGGTTTTTTTTTTTTGTTTCCTTCTTAAGGAGTAATGAGTTTTCAGTGTGCAGTGGATTAGCTGTGGGCTATTATCTCACTTCTCTCTCTCTCTACACTCCGAGGAGAAACTCACACTCCATCTGCTCCCATCTAGGCCGTGATTTTTTTTTTTTTAATTCTGTCTGTTTCGTACAGTGCAGAGCAAGGTCGTCTCACCAGGCACGCATGAAGCACTCGTCTCCGTCACCCATGACCTTTACTGCCAAGATGAGAAGTTCCCAAAGTCTCTGGTGTCTGTGACACCCAGAAGACAGACCTCAGAGCAGATATACAAGAAGGCTCACCCTAGGAGAGCATCAACAGTTTGTACTGAGATGTAGTAGAAGACCCTGCTAATCCTTTGTAAAGTTTCAGCCCATTAACCACCATTTATGTATATTTAAGACTCACTACATAAATAATCTTGCTTGTGCCGCCAACTAGTGGCAACAACATGCTTTTTCCGCAACCTGTGCGACACAGGTTGCAAGTGCAACAGCCCACAGCTGTCATCGTGGGTGTGGTCACACCAGGAAAACATGTATTTCAATGGTCAACAATCATATAAATTGCTAATGAGGGCCAA
Source organism: Seriola lalandi dorsalis (assembly GCF_002814215.2). Taxonomy (NCBI): domain Eukaryota; kingdom Metazoa; phylum Chordata; class Actinopteri; order Carangiformes; family Carangidae; genus Seriola; species Seriola lalandi. The sequence goes on along the minus strand of NW_019524950.1, from coordinate 136,623 downwards.
GTGAGACTGGCAAGAAAGGTTACAACTGTAGCAGATGTCTAAGATATGCCAAGTATCCATATAACTGGTCTATTGCTGGTTCAATAACTTAATTCAAAGTGAATTGGAGCTTTCCGTCTTATTGACTGGGACCCTCGTGGAACCACTTAAAGGACTCCTCGAGTCCCCAGACCTCAGTTTTGGAAGCACTGGCCGTAGCTTATCAGAGACATGTAGAGAGAGGAGTCAGGACAAATGAGGAATTGATTCAATCTGCCGGGCAGTTACAGCACTGTGTGTGTGTGTGTGTGTGTGTGTGTGTGTGTGTGTGTGTGTGTGTGTGTGTGCAGAGCTCTTATTGCAAGAACGTGAAGCAGTGCAGGGAGAGAGAGGGGAGGATTTATTGCAGATGACATCATCAAAAGTGCTCGTAAATAGAAGTCAGCTTTCTCACCTCTTTCTCTCCATGAGACTACGACTCCAGCTCCTCCCTCCTCCTCCACCTCCTCCTCTGGCATCTCTGCCTTCGGCCTCGGAAGAAGAGGAAGAGGAGGACGAGGAGGAGGTGGAGGAGAATGAGGTGTGGGAGGAGATGAAAAGTGACAAATTGATCTTTAAAACTGGGTGTTATATCATCAGCGGCTGACAGCAGAGGTTGTAAAGTCGCAAAGCACTCTGGACCGGCAGAGGCTGTAATCGCTGTTTAATGGGAGATGTTTTCTGTCCTTGGCAGCCTCGGAGTTTCTCTCTTTCTCCTCTTTACTGCCCCCTACTTCTAATCATCCCTTCATTCATCATTTCTTTCCTCGACTCCTATCTCCCTCGAACACTCCCTCCTCCTCCCTCTGACCTTCCTCAGCTTCTCAGTCACGTTTTTTCCCTACCTTTGTTCTGCCCTCCGTCGCCACCTCTCCCACTTCCTCATCGCTCCCCTCCCATGCTTGCACACCCTCTCTCCTTTTACTCCATCACTCTCTCTATCGCCTCTTTGCTCTTCCATCCTTCAATTTAACTTTCCTACCCTTTCTTTCCTCCCTACCTTCCTCCGACGATTACAGTAAATCTAAAGGGCGAGGCACAGAAACCTCAATCAGGCGACCACAGGGGAAACTGGGATCTGTGTGTGTGTGTGTGTGCGCCTGTGTGCGTGTGTGTGTCTGTGTGTGTGCAAGAGAGCGAGAGAGGGCAGAGCAGCAAAGTGTGTGACAAACAGACATGGGAGACTGGGGTGGGCCTTAGTAGTCGGCTTTAGCTGGCATTAGATGATAAAGTGAAAGTGTGTGTGTGTGTGTGTGTCTGTGTGTGTGTGTGTGCGGATGTGTGCACTAACCCAAGTAAGGTGGAAAGAGAGATGGTTGATGCAGCACAAAAACATCAAATCAAACCTTCTGACACACTGATTAACATACCCAAGAATGCACAGAAACACACACACACACATATACACACACACACACACACACACACACACACAGGGGGTCGTAATCAGTGGGATGCGACAGACCTCCCCCCCGGTTGAAAACCACAGCAGGGGAACCAAACCACAACAGAACAGAGAGCAGCTGCAGTGAAGCCTTCCACACACATCTACTGGAAGAACATGTAAACACTATGTAAGACAACAAACTTGTGTGTGTGTGTGTGTGTGTGTGTGTGTGTGTGTGTTTGTAAACAGGAAACAACACTGAATAATAATAGTGGATAAACTTCAGAGCATTTTGGCAGAATTCATATATATATATGAATTCTTCTCACCTCATGGTTTTCTGTTGAAGCTGTTCTCTGTAATGAAATGATGAAACAACTTTTTGCTCCAATTGTATTGTCAATGGAGCTATTTGTAAGTATTGCTATTGCTACATAGCTAACATTAGCATTGGCAGCTGTTTATGTGATAATGTAGAAGGAACGTTGCGAGTTCAGTATCAAACTTAATTCCTTTACTCACCAAGAGCTGCCTCCAGCTGTGGAAAGCAACTGCAATGTTAACTCTTGTTTCTATCACGTCTTTTCTACTACTGAAGTTAGCATGCTAACCAGCTAGCCCCAGCTCGACCTGTCACTTTCTGATAATGACTACCTGTAGCCTCCAGTCTGCCCTGAAGACGCAGCGCTGCTCAGAGGGCGTATTAAAACCTTTCGTTGCGTAAACATGACGATGGCTGAAGCTCTTGTTAAGTGACAGTCGCCACCACCCGCTCCCGACAAGAAACCATGTTCAACGGCAGAGAAAACTTACAAAAAGCCCCTTTAATGAAAATAAATACTTTGAGACGATGTAAAGCAGCTTTAAGGCACATTAGATATATGTGATGTGTAGGTGCCTCTGACAATGATGTGGTTTTAACCTTTATTTATTCTGGGCATTGAATTTACTGAGCACAAATACCTCTCTCAGTTTGATCTTCTGACCAGTGGAGAAGATGGGCGTTGACGTTTTTTGGTCGAACACACTTGAACTGTTGTAATAAAGATCAGAGAATTGAACCAGGAATCAGCATCAGTTACAAGCTATTTCTCGAACATTAGGGCGACTGCTGCTCTTTGGATTTGCCATTTGAAATTTTGAGGAATTTTTTGCCAGTTTTTTTGGCTTAAGATTCCGTTGTATTTTGGTATCGATCTGGAGTTCAGATTAATGTTAACTGCAACTAGGGAATTAACAGAGATCAAGCTTTAGATTGAAATGAAATCAGCTGTTTGTAGGTTTACAGCCTTTTACTTCATTTGCCATCAGAAAGCTTGATGTGTGTCTCTTAGTAACATAGAATTAATTATCTTGAAAAAATTGCAATTTAATTTGGAACAAATTTTGTTATCAATAGAATCATCATGACAGTAAACTCATATACACATTGCTAGAAAATCATTTAACTGAGAAAATATTATTACCAGTCAGCTTAGTTTCCCTACACAGCAACAGCACACACACACACACACACACACATACAGTATATGTTAGCTAATGTGGTCCTAGTAATAGACGCAGTTATGCTAAAACCATGCATTAAGTGTAAAGTGTCATGACCAATATTGATAGTGTAACTGTGAAACTGTATTCTGCCGTGCACGAGGTGGTTCCCTGTGTTCTGGTTGTGCGGTCACACAGGAGATAAAACGTAATTATCCTGAAGGATTAATTAGGATTAGCAGAAGAACCCTGGAGAATATCGCAATATGAAGATATATGATTCAAGAGTGACCTTACAAACCCCCCTGGTGTATGGACTGCTATTTGTTTACTTGTTCAAAGAAAGAAAAAGACACTTGTTTGTATTTTTTTGCATCGTGAGAGGATTTCTTTTGTGATTTCGAATCAGACTTTTTTTTCCACACATAATGGACATCCCTTCCCTTGAAGCTCGTACTTAAACAAACCTAACATCTGTAAATCAATGGCTTCTACATGCCCTCTTTTGCATGTCCTCCCTCTTTGCTCATCTTTCTCATCTTCCTTTTTTCTCTCCCCCTCCTTCCCCTCCATATCCATCTTGCTCTGTCCACTCTCTGCTAATGAGCCTGGCATTGACTGCGTCTTCTTTAGCTGCAGACATGGCCTCCATCCAAGAGCTGTGGGACAGATTCATACACACTGTCTTTGTGCAGTTGGTGTAATCACTCTTCTTTGATTTAAACTATCAAAACATGGCCATTGGATTTTCATAGGTCCTAAATATTCGTGCTTTTTCCCACGATTGTGCGTGTGTTTCATACCTTACAGGAGTTGACCACTTAACCACAAGCTTAGATAGCATGACATGTAATTTCTGTATGACACGAGCTTCCTGCTGGATTTCATATAACACCGCAGCGCATGGGTGGGCAGTGTCCGTGAGCAATTCAAATGGGTTTCTTCTCACTTAACTGGCTTTCAGCTGACTTGGCATGTAAGAATAATGTTTTCTGGTGGCTATCAACCCATTTTAATGCAACTCAGAGAAAGGAGTCAAGAAGGGAGGCTCTGTATAATCTTGATGAATTGATGTGCAGTAATGAAATCTTCCCACTGTAGACACCTCCACTGAACAGCCCAGTGGCTCTTATCATTTATGGTGCATAGCCACTCAACAACAGCCAAACCAGATTAAACCCAAATCTGGACTGAAATGTTGACTGTGAGCGCCTGATTTTTAATTTTTGTTTCATTTTAACAAGAATGGTCAAGTTCATTGCAACATTTCAAACTGAGTAAACAGCACAGTCAGCCAGATATCTTAACGTTCTTATATACATCCATCCATTTTCTGCTGCTGATCCGAGGTTGGGTCGCGGTGGCAGCAGATCAAGCAATGTAGTCCAGTCCAGTAGCAGTAGTCCATGGGGGAATCCCAAGATGTTCCCAGGCCAGATGAGATGTATAATCTCTCCAGTGTTTTCTTGGTCTACCTTTAGGCCTCCTACCACTTGGATGTGCCTGGAAGACCTCCAACGGCAGGCGCTCAGCAGGCATCCTAATCAAAATCCCAAACCACATCAAACTGGTTCCTTTCAGCGTGAAGGGACCAGCAGCTCTACTCCAAGCTCCTAACCCAATCTCTAAGGCTGAGCCCAGATACCGTGCAGAGGAATCTAACTTCTGCCGCTTGTATCCGCAATCTCATTCTTTCGGCCACTACCCAGAGCTCATGAACATAGGCTGGTAAATCCAGAGCTTTGCCTTCCGGCTCATCTCCCTCTTCACCACAGTGGTCCGGTACAACGCCCTCTTTACTGCTGCCACTGCACCGATCCGCTATGAACCGAAGTTCATAATAAGACAGTCAGCGGTGATATGGTTAAAGTTCCAAATATATGTGGGATTTATAAGCAGGAGACATCATTCATTAATACCTGTCACTCTTAGTTGAACAGAAAAAGTTCAATTAAAAACAAGTTCAAGTTTGCTAATTTTTTATTATGTTAAATACAACAAAATCTTTTAACCATTAGTTTTTCATTAAAGGTGTATTCCACCAGTTTTCCCTCGAGGAGAGTTGTTATCACAAGCAAAGTGTTTTAATTAGTTCAGAGGAAGAGCCTGCTGGTAGATCTTCAGGGGAAACAATCAGATAAAACTTTCCAATTATTCAGCTAATTCAAACAGAGATGCAAATAAACTTTCACTTTGCTCTCAGGGATCTTGTTTATTATTCAAACTTTCATTATCTCTTAGCTGACAACTGAAAACAGGACAAATTAGCATCTGTGTAATTATTAAGCTCCTGAGGTCAGTGACTGGACCCAGCTGAGCTGACACCTCTGGCTCCGGAGCTGATTCAACATGTTGCTTGTGATCATCGTGTTATCCGCAATGGAAAGAAATGCTATTTTGGACGACCAGTGCTTGCTTGAGTGTGACCAGACATGAATGAATCCACTGGAGAGAGAGGGAGAAGCTAAGAAACCCCTACTGCATTTAATACAGATTTACAGTTTATAGCACAGCCCAGTAAACAAACTAAAACATCAAGCTTCTATAACAACCCAGGTAACAACTGAGTAAAAACTGTATTAGCATTAGGTCATAAATATAAAATGATAACCCAATAAGTCGTTTACTTATTGGGTTATCATTTTATGTATCGAAATTTAATGTTTATAACAAATAAAGAATTATATCTCTACTTACTATGTCTTTTGGTCATGGCTTGTAGTGATGTCATTTTCAGCCAATCCTTTGCTTCTCCTTGTACCTCCTGAGTTTGGTGGAATAACTGCAGCATAGCAACTTTTAACATCTGCATTTCTTTCCTGTAACACTTCTCCCAGATGTTGAGACTAAAAATAACAACCAGTCCTCCAACCTGAACAGTATAGGTCATGTTTTTTCAACCCTCTGATACGATCCATAAGAGTTTCTCCTGAAATAGCAGGCGCACCGGACCTTGGTTGTCATGGTTACAATAATAAACATACCAAGAGCGACCATCTGCCTTCGTCGTGATGGTTACTGTAAAAAATGGTCATGGCTTTGTTAGGTTTAGGAAAAAATCATGACTTGGATTAAATTAAGTACTTCCTCAACATTAGACAATCTTTGTTGTCATGGTACAATAATAACAACATGGCTAACTTGTAATCCTGTGTTTTTTAGACCCATCCATCCACCACAACCTCCACCAAACACAGACTTTGTTTTTACTTCGTCACCAGACTTTTACCTTTGCTCCTGTCGTTATCAGGCCACTACAGCCACTAGATGTCGCTTGACAACAAAACAAAACCATGGGTCATAATTACCTGCTGCACAAACGACCTCGTTTTTTACAGGAAGACAGTCTCAAAAATAACAAACAGTTATGTATTTATACTGGATGCTTCAGCTCAGAGATGACTGCATGTTTGTGAATGTCGCTGCTTTTGTGACACCTTCTGAAACACCATTAAAAAAGAGGACCCAGAACCCTTTTCTTCACAAACACAAGTCCTCCACCCGTGTCTGCTGAGGGGGCAAATTTAAAGGAATGTCAGACTGAAGATGATTGATGTATTGATATTTTACTTGTCATCATGGTCCAGCAATTCACCCTGAAGGTCTTCATGTCACACCGTGTGTGGTGTTTTTGTGTTATAATCATGGTGAAGTGACAGCGACCAACCAAGGGGCGTTTTCTGGAATTCCGGTTACAGAGCACTGCAACCATTTCCAAAAGATCCAGTTTTGTAACATATGAAGCCACTCAGTCAGGACTGTCGGCAGCAATTAAAAAGGGAGTTTTCTTTTAACCTGAATTGGTTCTGCTTCTGTTTGGGGGCACTAATCAGCAGCAGGATTATTCACTCAGTTGCTTATAATACCATTGGAACATTTGTGGAAGGTTGAAGAGCTGCAGTCCAGACCACCATAATAAAAGGTCAGTCCCAGGATAAGATCCAGAGAGGGTTGAGACCATTTCAAGAATTAATCACATTCTATTCAAAGGTAGGTTGTAAAAACTGTAAATTATTCCACATGTAAAAAGGTTTATCAAAGGATTAAAGGATCTACCGAGTGATGCTGCCTTTGCTCGTTAAACTTCAACAGCCTCTTAATGAATGATTGTTAACGAGGCCATCCAGATCCAAAAACACTTCAACCAGCACTATTACAAATCTTAACCAACCATACAAGCACATTTCTTTTTGCTGAAGAGTGATGTGTGTGAAGACAAAAACAAGATTATCAGCATGCAAAAATAGAAATTACAGGATCACCATAATTTGAATATGCATTTCTCATATGGATTCAAAGCTCACATTTCTTTGTTTGTTGGGTTCTCTTGGCTGCTGATGTCTTCAACCGCCCAGACGCCCTTTGTGCAGCGCTGAACTATATTTCTCCCTTATGTAATAATGACAATAGATTGACATTCTCCGATCTGTGGGGGTTTTCTGCCCTGCAACAGCCTGCGGGGGCGGGCGGTCCAACAACTGCAGAGGGAATCCCCATGTGGCCAACGTGCCTGTCAATCACAGCTTTTCATTTTCAACATGAAAGTCCCCGAAGTATTCTCTATGCAGAAACATCGGCAAGATAATGGCCCCTTACGTAGCTGAACGCACACCTATACATGACACACAAAAAGCCAAAACATCAACAGTTTGAATGACAGCTCACTTAAGTTGTTTAGGTGTCAGTATGGTTTCTTACTGTCCGAGTAGGGGTGGCATTTTTTTCCAAGCCACTCGCTCATGGCTGCGACTGTTTAGCGTGAACTCGGTGCTGAACCTAATGCTGGGCTCAGAGTGATCAACACATTACATTGATCTCTCGAGGGTCTTTCATCAGCGCGCATGATGTCGTGGTACCCAACCCCCCAATCCAATAGCTATGGATATGTTAGCATTCGTCGTTTTTTTTCATCATGTTTCTGAGCACTATGTCTCCTTTTAGCTCTGTTTGGGATTCTTTAGCAGCTAAATAAGGCAACTAGTTGCAAATGGATAAATAACGGATGTCTCCTATCCACTGTTCCTGCCGCGTCCTCCCGGTACAACTGATAGGATTACATGTATTCATTATGATCCAAACTTCACTACTTTATATTCATTGAGATCAGTGCGAATTCCGTTATAATGTAGAGCTTCTGTTTTTTTTGTTTTTTTTTAACTGGGTTTTAATGATAACACCCTTCACCTCGTGTCAACCAGTGAGTGATTTCATATCACTGGCTAATTAACTGAGGAAGTTAGTAAACTAATATTTACTAAATAATACAAATGGTTTCCCTAGACTGCCATCGGCATGACAGATAAACACACACACAGGCACGCACAGTTACAGACGCAGACTAAAACCACATGGCAATCCTGTTCAGTCATCCTTGCAGACAAATGAGCCTCTCTGAACCTAAACACACAAACAAATCATCTCTTTTTCCTTCTCTGTGCTAATTACTTCTCCAAATTTTTATTTATTTATTTTTTTACCCCTGATCTTGGTGGAGAGTTCAGGGAATCAAAAACACTCCACCTGCATCGGCGGGGAGCTGAGAGATGCCGCGCTGCGTGAGAGATACTGATGCTTATTACCGATTCACGCTTTGACCTAGAAGGCAGTTAATAGCGTACGCTGAGGCTGCATGACACTCAACTACACGCGATGGTGAAAGGGATGACTAGCACACATTAGCGTTATGGAGCACCCTCTCGAATGCGTGTGCCTGTGTGTACTTGTGTGGCTGTGAATGCATATGTAGCACAGTTTATCATCATTATTCTGCAGAGAATGTCGCTGCTCTTTTTCACTGAAATTTGCAGTTGACTCACTGATCGCACAGGTGTTATTATTTTATGATACAAGTTTTTATGGCTCTCAGATAACCGATTTCTTATGTAACATACTGTGTTGGTTATAGGTTGATGCCTGCGAGTGTGGTTGATTTTTGACCTTGAACCTTTGTCTGTTTCGTTCTGTTCAATGTTAATGTGAAGCGGGAGCCTTTTCAAACTGAAATATCTTGGACAGTAAATAAAGCTGTATCCTACAGGTTTGTTGGCAGAACACAGACAGCCTAGATCAATGCCAAGAATCTATAACAACACCAGCGGGCATCCTGCCAGCCTCATCCAGCCTGAAAATGTGGGGAGCTCCTCTGAGACTGAAATGACCTTTAACCCAACCTAAAGAAAATTACATTAAGGGACTTTTTTCGTGTTACTTTCACATTTTTTGGTTATGAAAACATTTTACTCACCTGGTCAGTTGTTGAGATCTGGGGACAGAAGGACAATGACCTCAAGTGGTCAGATGATTAAACAGATCAACATTCAGCCTTTTTTGCGTAGATATACTTAGGACGATGGTTTGTAAAATATGAGGGATGCTTACGATGGAAAGATTTTGCAGTGCATTTAACATCTGCCTTGTTTTTATTTTCTTTCAAATATGTTTGGTAAAACTTATTGTTTTCAACATGTCATGTTTACTGACTTTCCCTGCTCCTTGCTCTGTAGGACTTGTTTTAGTATTATGTTGTCATAGGAATAAGGGTAAAAATGAAGCAAATAGGACAGAAAAAACAAAGAGAAAGAAACGCTTTTACTTTAATATTTCCCACCAGAAAATATTATCAGTGTCTCAAGGAACATTGGGAGATTCTCTATTTCTGCAACCTGTACAAACCTTTTACAAGACTAATTGAAAACTTTTTGTTATCAAATGACAAGGGAAGACTTGCACTAATGGTCTGCCATTAGCAGTGTGACTTGTAGAGCACTGTGCAATAGTAAATGATGTACAGCACAAGCTAATGGACCTCCAGACAGTGCTGCCAAGGTTTCTGCCTCGCAGGTACGATATAAGTCACTGCATCAGACAAATAATGGATCAGGACATATTGAATGCTGCATCCTCCTCTGGCATGCTGTTACTATAGATCACTGGCACAACGGACTAGAGTAAGTCACCTGTACTGTAAAATAGATAGCCTATGTAGATATCAGCCCCCCTCTAACCCTTGTTGGACTAAAATGTTTTCCCCCCCAAAAAATTTTTGTGATAGTTTGAATTAAAGGTCCCATATTGTATAAGGTGAGATTTCCATGTATTTTATAAAGCAGGTCTAGGTTCTATATTAATACTGTGAAAGCATCAAAGCGTTCAGTCCACAAAGAAATGCACACAGCCTGTATTCCTGAAAACAAGCTGTCAGGACTTTGTGACATTACAACAAACCAGTCACCGCTCTCAGCCATGCCCAAGCCCCGCCCACCTGGACCCACTATCCAACCTTGCAGGGCATGTTTTCTTAGAAAACAGTCAGCCAATCAGAAGAGAGGCTCAGAGCCTCCTCTCTTCTGATTGGCTCACTGACCTGTTGTTACTAGAGCTCTAGAGAAAACCTGAGAGAGGAGAACTAAAACTACATTGAGATGGTTTTTGGTTCTTAAATCCACAAATATATCTTTTCATTTATCAGCATTTTAAATTAAACACTGGAAGTTTAAAATGTGGGACCTTTAATATGTAGTTTGCACTTGTTAACTTTGCACAAGTGCACAGATGGAGGACAGACACAGGAATTGGCCAGGACAGCAGGTCAGTCAGCCCAGCAGCATTCAGAACTTTCTGTAAGGGTCAGCAGCTGCACACTTGGCACACACACACACACACACACACACACACACACACACACACACACACACACACACACACACACACAGAGGCAGTGGCAGGTCTGTCTGAGCTGAGGGCAGAGGGAATCGGTGATGTGTTGTGGCCTGCCGAGCCGCCCGGTGGACACTGATGCAAAGAGACGCCTCCTGCTGCCGTGACACACGAAGGGGCGTGAAGTTATTGATGGCTGCTGCTGCAGGAGCGGTAGAAGCTGCAGAGTTTGTTCTATCCGACGTAAGTTGGGTTGTGAAGCGAGTTTTTCGAGCACATGGCCAAGAAATTACTGAGTCACCGTTGACTTGACAACCCCTGCAGATGCACTGGGGGAAGTTTGTGTAGTCAGGCAGAAAAGAAATCCACTTTTTTCTCTTTTCTTGCAACATAAACTCATAAACATATGCCTGTCCACTGAGAATGACATATAAACAATAACATGAGAAGTGTATATGCAAGTACACTCCAAACGGCTCAGAGACATAATTCCTTTCACTACAAACCAACAGGTGAATATGGAAATACATATAAACACATGTTGAAAAGTGAAAAAAAAATACATGTAGCCTACATGTACATATTAACATACATAAAGCATTGTTTCTAACACAGGTAGCACAGTAACTGCACACATGCACACCACAGATGGGCTCTCTCTCTTTACCTCTGCAGTGACTGTGCTGTGAGGAAATGAGTCATCTGTTTGGCCTGAATATTTGCACCTACATTATGCAATATCACAGTGCCGACCTCCACTGTCTGTTTATGGCGATTTAACATCAAACAACACTGTTTAGATCGGGTCAGGAGAGTTGAGCAGTCAGAACTTAGGGGCCCAATGAAATATAAAGATATATATATATATAAAGATATATATATATATATATATATATATAAAGTAGTTAATCAACTCATCCACTGAGGCGTGAAAGTTTTTAAAAGACTCCTATTTTGAGTGGGACTCTCTTTGGAGCTACAGGGAAATTAGCAAGTTGGATATTTTTAGCCACACAAACTCTTTTTAGAGGCAGAGCTGCTCTGAAAACAGGAATAATCTGATTGGTTGACTGAAACACAAGTGGGAGGAGCCAGGAATCCACAGGTACTTAGAGTGCAAGTTAGCTTATTAGCAAACTAAGAAAGTTGCCAAGTGGAAGGAAACAGACTACTCTACAACTTTGTTTCTAATAAATAATGTTTTTCTGCCAGTTTATTAAGGCAAATACAATACATACGCGCTAGTACTGCTATGGAGAATAAAGCAGTCAGAGACCTGTAGCTACATCAGAAAGCTTTGCATCAGAATGTGTGAATAGTAAATACATTTAAAAGTTTTATCAGGCTTCTACAAAGTGTAATGTTTAGCGTTAGCTTGCAGCTAGCGGTGCATGCAACATAACTTAAAGCTGTGATTGTCTTCTCTCCCTAGGTTTCTGTGTACACAAGCTTACAAATTTGACTTTTTATAAAACAACCAGATATTTTCTAACACAGTTGTTCATCTTTTGTACTGATGATTCAGCCAGGGAGAGTTTTTTGCATCATATGTGCAGAAAATGAACTGGCCATGGACGCCTGAATGAATGCCTTCTACTCTACGACAAATACAGAACTCAAACTGAAAATGTATTTATAAGTAAATGCAGCATTCATGACCTTGAAAGCATTAGCATACAGGCTAGTCTTGGCTAGCTTGAATTTGAAACACAGCCTTGTTAAATGGCTGGCCAAGTAAAATTTAACAAAAGTTTCCTGTTGCAATATTGTTCACTGCCTTTAAATAGTATTTTTTACTACTGCTATTTTTATCATTTTATTTTACCCTCACCACAATTTGATTTATATAAAATAAAAATTATATAATTGTAGCTGATTACATAAAGGAACCACTGTTGCCTAAAATAACTCTGGTGACGTCTTTCCTCATTAGATAACCACTAATTTTCTACTTGGCTCTCTGACTCAACATGCTGGGCTACTCCGCCCAGTGAGAACAATGGTAATTCTTTGGCGAGGGCAAAAAGCAACAGCTGACCTTCACTGCTTCCTTCTTGAACAATGTCCAAAATGGCCGCCCTCTTCAATATGTCACTTTGGCATAAAATGGCTTGAATTATGGCATCATTGCCAAACCCTTGGAGGATTGGAAGTGATTCCCTTAAAGTTGCACCTCGAACCCGCACACACATACACATACACAGACACCCACTTTCCATGAAAATTAAATGATGTCCGCTGCAGGTCCATTAAACTGTGTTACTCCATTTGGTCTGCTGGATCTTAAACCAGAACTCATTCTCTCTGCAGGTGTGTGTCTTCACCCTGTGCTGATGTGAGTTTGAAAAGCAGAGAGGGTCTGGAGGGAACAGAGCGGTGACTTTGTCTGAAACACAGCTCAAGGTCGAGCTGAAAGTGTTGTCGATCAAAGACGCAGCAGAAGAGCGCCCACTGAGGTTTTACTCAAGGTTACACAAAGGCTGGTGCTTTTATCCTCACTGCCATTAGAATCTGGCAGATTTTTTAACCTGAAACCAGAACAGTTAGGATGCTGCTTATTCCAACATTATCAAATCCACTGATGGAGCAAATGGTCAAAGCCAGTAAACGGCACTGAGTCAGTGGTAGCAGAAAGCACAGAATTTGACTTATTTCTGTGTGAAATGGGATAAAAACGCAATGTTTGGAAGTCCAGGAGGTTGAAATGCAGATACACACCTCCCACCTTGGTCCTGTGAGGTTTGGTACAATGTCTGACCACCTCAAATTAAATGTTAATGTATATATATGCTCCAGAGTTCAGGGTGAGTTATGAGAAATGACAGCGATGCCACAGTTTCTAGACTGGTACTTTAATACTATGTAAAACAAAGCACACTGCTCTCACATTGACTTCACCACTGGTTTTATTGTCTGAATGTGCACATTTGTGTGTCGGTTCCTACGTCTGGCGTCAGCTTGACGTTGCTCCAAAACAGAACAGTGCATCTTTGAATGCATCATTGGGTCAAGTGCTGCCTCTGTGACTGCACCTGAAACTAACCCTTTAACTTCTCTCAACATTATCACACCTGGACATACACGGTTTTCACTGGCTAGGAATGAAACGCATTAACATTTAGCTCAGTGCAGTCTTTTCCTCTATATTCTACAGACGAGGCGACTGCTGGTTTCCCATCTAACTGGTGTTCATAGCATTCACCTGGCCTCCCAGGTGTAAAGCGATCCCTGATTAACTGGCAGGAACAAAAGCCAGCAGGACTGTGTTTCCTAAGGACTGAGCTCTGGACCCTCTGCAGTGTATGTCATACTAATTTACACATAACACAGCAAGTCCTACTTTAAATAATACGTCAATTCCTTTATTTATTTGTTGCTCTTCTGAGGTTTAATCCTGTATCACAGATAGTTAGTTTCTGTGTCTTTCTCCACATGGTTCACTGGAAGCGTTCCCTTTCTACCAATCTGTACAGGCCGAGCTTCATGTCCTGCTGGTCGTCATATGCCGAGTGTCCTGAACAATCCTTACTCTCAAACGCTGCCAAGGTTTCTGTGGTTTCATACCTACTGGGTCAAGCCATGCCGAAAATGTATGCTCTCACGATATTGTATGGTTGTGTGGATTAATAGCTTGTAGTATTCTGCGTGGTAGTGTTGGAAGTGCTAGGGGAGAGGGACATGTGGACGAGTGAAGGGGGGTTAATGTGGGGGGTAGAGAGCACATAACGCTGCTCTGACTCTGCTGATGATAAGACTAAGGCTACGTCATCCACCATCTGTCTCAGGGAAATTCCTCCTTTTACTGCTCGGAACAGGAGCAGGACATAAACTGACCACAGAGGTGCACGGCAGGAGGTGTCACCAGCAAGGCAAAAACGCTCACACAGGTAAACCCAAACAGAGGAGGCCACATTTAAACTGTGGCTTTTTCCAATTTCCTGTGGTGTGTTCCTGATGTGCTTTTAATCAGAGTATAAAGTGGTGCAGGTGGTTGCACTTTGCAAGATTGATCTCAAAATGCCCAAATTGGAACCTGTACAAAACCAAATCCAAAGCACAGCTGCATTTATCGCCTCAACTCCAAGGCACTTCCGCTGTGTCGAATGCACTCATGGTACAAGTGCAGAGAATAACAGTAATGCCAAAGAAGGTGCAAAAAGTCCCACACACTGTCACCTCTCCCTGACAAAGCCGTGCTTTTGCACAGTAGACCTTCATCAGGGTTGAAATGCCAAGGTGACTTCACTTGGGCCATGAAATCTGTGTGGTCAAGAACTGTGAAGAAAATCACTGTCAGTTCATACTTGCGTCTGATGGCCGCCCAAACCTCATGATTCGTAATTTGGAACAGAGCACAAAGCTTTATGTTGTCAGAGAGAAATCAGAAGCAGGTCCTTTATTTTTTGTTGCCATGACATACAAAGCAATATTACATCATTCTGCCAAGTTGTGGTAAAGTAAGTTTGCATTGTATAAATTAGTATTCGACCTTGCTCTACTGCTACATGGTGCAGATGGTCTGTGTGCATCTGCAGCTTTCACAACTCCGTCCTGACAGCATGCTAGGTTGCTGTTCTCAGAGCTGCTGAACAGTTTTCACAGGTCTGAATACTTTCAAAGAGAGTTAAAGTGCAGTTTAGGGTGGAATCCCCCCATGGAATTTTATTTTTTGTTGTTTTGGGATTACTGCAGCCGGAGGCTTTCGCGCATATCCTCGTAGCGCTGAGTCATAGCATGAGTTCATCTGTCTCCCGGCAAACTCCTGAGCTCAGGTGACGACTCCGGGGAATCGACTCACCAATCCTGACGCTGATTCCCAGCTTCTAAAGGCTGAATGTGCTGTCCACAGCAGGCTCCAGTCTGGGCTTTTGTGCATCTATTGTGTATGTGTGTGTGTGTGTGCGTGTTTGTGTGTGCATGTGTCTGTGTGTGTGGTGCAACATGCAGTTTGTGGACACCTACACATCTAAAGTTTGCTTGGAGCATTTATCGTTGTCAGGAGAGAGTGGGATTTTTAATGTAAGACAAAACAAACATTTGAATTTATGTTATTTCAATCTTGTATTAGAACCACAATCCCCTCAATTTATCGCAGCATCAAAGTTTGAAAACAAAACTCTCAATAAAGACAAATCTGAGTTTGCTCCTGTCAAATGGAAACATGGGACGTGTTTTTTTTTTTCTTGCTCTTGATGATGTAGATCTTCTTTTGGAACAAGAGGAAAAAGAAACAAGAAACTTTGGCAGGTAAAGCTTCTGACACCGATCACCGTGAAAGCGTTCCAATTTATCGCCAGGTTGCAGCAAATCAATGCTTAAAAGGCTGAACTGTGTGACTGCCGAAAATATTTTTGCGCAACAAGCAATTTCTATTTCACTTTTCTTTTTCTACGTGGGTCTTCTGAAAGGAGGACTGCTTTTTTTTCTGACTAGAGGAGCGGTCTCAGAGCTGCAGCAGTTTCTCTTCTGACTGTGTGAACCTTTGTGAGGGTACACAGGTTCAGGAGATGTAGGTGTTTGAGAGAAGGCTGCCGGGCTTGCCCTGAGTGGGAGTGCGATCGGTTTAAAAAGCTTTATGAAGTCTCCTGGAGCACTCCACCTAAAGAGCAGCAGCCAGCAGCCAAGAAACCGGGTCGTACCATTATTGCTGACACCGGGGGTCACAGGTTAGATACGCTCTTTAACTGACTCTGACTCCATATCTCTCCCCCAGTGCTTCAAGGGAGCTTTCTCCTGTGCTATTCTTACCCACCGGGGAGCAGATAGCAAAGGAAAAAGGGGCCATACTTACATTTTCATATGTGAGCTTCCGCAGTCTGAAGATTTACTAATAGTATTTTCTCACTTAAACAGAGTGCATGCTGTGTGAATAGCTATAAACAAAAGCTCAATCACTGAAGGCCAGTTTATGGAACTGAGCAAATATATTCCTCAGTAAGACGCCAAGCCACTGAAAAGAGAGCAACTCTGGAAAAAACAAAAAACAGACACGGAAACGAAGCCAACTGACACAATGGTGCTCTAATTAGTTTGCAGATGTGGATTGGGTGGCAAGCGCTTTTTTTATTTATTTTATTTTATTTTTTTAGTTGGGGGGGGGGGTTAAATGTGTCACTGGCAGCGAAGGAGCGAGGCATGAAATTAGGCTCCTTAAGTCGTTTCCCACATCGCTGCTTTAATGAATCACTGAGGAGCAACCAAAACAACATTAAGGTGCACATTTTAACACAAGTCCTACATTTCCAAACAACCGAGAAACAAGACGAGGAAATCAAACTACTGCATCAAACAGACTTTGGAATTAGGAATTGTGTTGACATGTGGAGGATATCCTGAATGTCTTTTGATGCAGGGAGCCGCTGGAACAATAAATTAAAGGGGAAAAACAGGTTGAAAGGAGACTGTTGTTTATGTGATGAATCTCAGTCTTAGCTTAACATTCATACTATTTACTAAGACTGTCACTTTTTTTTTTTATTTTAACTGCCTGTTAGTACCTGCCTTGTACTGCAGATCAGGGCCCTTTTTGTAAAGTTGTGTTCTTCATTAATGCAAGGATAGGAAAGAAGAAGATTATAAAAAACATCAAATTTCCATTTTGATGGGGGTTACCAAAAATATTTCTTAGCTGGGCAAAATTCACTTCTGCTGACTGATTCAAAATCACTGTGCATATTGAAAACCACTTCTTTGAATGTTGATGTATACGTTTAACTCACGATTCAATGCACATAGGAAACGCAGCACCACCTTACAGTTGGAGTAAATAGAAATAAAACAAATGATGGCAGATGGTGGTGAAACACCTCAGTCAATGGGATTCTAAAGTTTGATGTTTGGCAGCTCACATTACACCTGCTGCTCTCAGTTGTAAAACAGGAAGATACACTGATTTTCTTGTAAGCTAACTGCAAGCACTTTGAAAATCAGTGAAGTACATAATGAACCCTATAAGCATGATTTTAGCATGTTATTTGTGCTGCATGTTAGCCCTTGGGATCAGTGTGTCTTGCTGAGCAGCAGGACGTATCTTGATGCAGATGGTGCGGGGCGGGGGCCGCCTTTCACCAATTCAAGGGGGCAGTTTAGTAATTTATTTACTCACGGTGAGAGGGTCAGGACTGAGGGCAAGGAAGATGACCTCCTGTCAGACATTTAATACAACCTCCAATGCCCTGACAGTCTGCCAGGCTGCCCGAGAACATTCAGACAGGAATAGACTTCATAGGACTTTAAAAGAAGTGAAGACAAACATTTGTTGTAAAGGTCAGTCCTTCCATCGGCATTCAGGCTACCACTGACTCAGTGCTAACACCTCACATACATTAACACCCACAGTTCGTGCGACATTGCTGAAGTCGTGTCACCTCGCCAACTCCCAGGAGGCAAAAAAAAACAATGAAAATAGTGTAGAGAGTCAATAGAAGCCCGAGGGTCAAACTGAAAAGGAGAATTATTCTTTCTGTTGCCAGAGTGATTATGAGAGTGAATTGGCAGCTTTGTTATCAGGCTAGTGCACAGTTGAGATGTCAATGCCAGTTTTTGTCCTGCAAGACAAAAGGGAGGAGATATCTTCTCAATCCATATCTACAGTGCCGCTACAAGGGACGTGTCCCACAGGCCAAAGAGAGCGGCGTCAAAGCCCAGCTGATGGAGCAGATGGAGAAGTATTGATAGAGACGACGGCATCAGTGTTCAGAAAAAGCAGAGAATGTATACGCTCCAACACGAAAAATGAATATCATAAACATTATACAGCACAAGGGGTCTCCAATTTTCACTAAAAGGCTGTCTCCATGACGCTGTTCATCCCAGTTTACAGTAAATTAGGTGAATGGAAAATTTGTCCTGTAATAGAAAGTGAACTAAAATGGTAGAAAATGCCATCCAGCTGCTGATTTATGCACAGTTAATCTACAAACTGTTATGTTGCAAAATGTATTTGTAAAAACTGTGTTTTGACTCAGATTTGAATTATTATAATTTTTAACATATTTTATTTTCATCTTTTGTTTAAGACTGAAACAATGACTAGTGAAATTGCCTGATGACTTCCAATGTATTGTATGACCGCGAGTCCGAGCAGCCAGAGAAAGAACAAAGTTACAGATGATTATTGATCTCCAACACCATGACCTTCACTGCAACTACAGACCAGACACATTATTCATATTTCATGATAGAAGAATAAGTCATTATTGCCTAGAGGTGGTTGTATTTAAATTGAAGCTAACTGGCTGAACACACAGCATTCGCAAAGTGCCACAAGGTTTCATTAGAGTGATTCATTAACCAGCTAATGAAGACATAACAACAACAACAACAACAACCCCAGATTAGCTTTAAAAACGTCTGCTATGGAGAGACAAATAGCATCCACTAAATGTCTCCAGCGTTCCATTCTTAGTCACCTTTTTACTTTTATATACAGTGATTGTCACTAACCAACAACAATCATGGACTTCAGAATTTCAGATTAAATATTCATTTCCTGAACAAGTGAGGACAACGCTGAAATTCAAGATAAAGAAAAGCTATTTCTTGCAGATATAGACACATTAACAGAAAGTTGGAGCAGAAGGCTGCTGTGTTTCCTTGGCTCTTGTGCCCAACCCAAGACCACAGTCACAGATTAGCAGAAAATCCAAATGAGAGTAGGACGTGATGAGGAGATTGCAAATGAAAGAGGCTCATTTATGATGCAGCGGTGATGGTATGCTAATGGTAAAGCTGCTAATTACTGATGATTCTGCCGGGGTGAAAAGCAGAGATGATATCGAGCCATGTGACATGAGAAGTGGTGATTAATTAGTTTCTTTTTTTTTTCACCCTCGAGGGCAAATGCTTGAGCAGCAGCGGGAGTTCAGCATCACATCGAAGAGACTTAACTTTGATTCAACAGGTTCAGAGACTCTTTGCTCTGTAAGTGCACAGTTGATTTAAGCTACTGTGCACGTTACCTTTTTAAACAAAATCCCATTTTGCAGTGTAAACAGTGGGAGCCTCATTCCTCTCAGTTAAGACTACTATATGTTTGAGCATTTTTTGTCTAAAATTACAGCCTGATTTATGGTTTATTTTCTTAAAATCAAGACCAAGAATTTTCTGGAAATGAGTGTCAGTACCTTGAAACAAAGCTCACTTTTTAAAAATAACTAAAAGGATTTCTCCCATAACTGCGAGAGCCTGTTTAAAAATGCTTGGGTTCTGCATTGC
Organism: Seriola lalandi dorsalis; assembly: GCF_002814215.2. Lineage (NCBI taxonomy): Eukaryota > Metazoa > Chordata > Actinopteri > Carangiformes > Carangidae > Seriola > Seriola lalandi. The sequence continues at coordinate 116,861 of NW_019524950.1, read as the reverse complement.
TCACAACATACGGATATAAACACCCTCAAATTTACAGCTGAAATTTCACTTAAGCCTCGGTAGTTGTTTCATTTCAAATCCAGTTTGCTGGAGTACCGAGCAATTTTCAAAACATACTGTTTATTATCAACAGAGAATTCCACCAAAAGAGGCATTTAATACCAAAAACAGTGCTTCTTTACAAATCAGCCCAAGTACAGACACGGTGTCGGATATAAATAGTGACTTTTCAGCCTCTTAACCGTTTGATATAAGCAGTCGTGATCTCATTTTGACAGTCTGGTGTCCAGGCAAGAGTTCCTTGCCAGGCTTTAATCATCAGCCAGCTGAGTGATCTAAGCTGCTCTGACATCAGTTCATTCCCCATCTGATTCCTTCCAGGTCCAGTTAGCCTCCTAAAAACCTGGCACCCACGAGCAACTCCTCCCGGGGTCAACACATCTGCCACTGACCGGCATTCCCCGTTCAACCCCGGGGAATAAAGGTTAATTTTCCGAGTGAGCTGCTCCTGTCACATGCATTACCGTTATGATTCATACAGTGCAGCAGCTGTGTGTTGGTATGTACACAACGCCAGGCGCTGAATGCATCTTGCTCACCATGAGTCACACGCGGCCCCTGACTCTCAGACATCAAGCCTGTCAGGACCGATGCTGCCGACCGGCTCAGACCCGGGGAGCATAGAGAAATTGACCGCGGCTAACCAGGCAGCAGCAAGTGTGATTATGAGCTGTGTTTTATGTGACAGCGGAAGATCTACTGTGGAATTTATCTGGTAATGTTACCAGATAACTCACTGAATCTGCCTCCAGGGTTCAGCTTTAAATTTTCTGAATGAACACATTTTGTAGTGCTATCATAGGATTTTTTAAAGGTCTTACTTCACTCTGTCTGATAGTATCACATAGTGTTTTAGCTCATTCCTCATCGTTTTAAATCAAGTATTTTCTGTCCACTTCGCTGCTGTAAACAAAAGATTGACATATTTTTATACAATAATATTTTAACAGTTGCCTATTTACACATCCTGCAGACATAGAACAACATTAGCATTCATTTGTAGTTACATTCAAGTCAATTATTCATGCTACGTTCATGACACGTCGCAATTTTCAAGCTCCAGCTCAGAAAAAATGATTTCAAGGCATGAACAAGTCGGGTTTTTTTGGCTTGGAAATTCAGGCCTCTGATTTTCCTGATATAGCAACAATATCATGGCATCCTCCATTATGACTGGTACTTCCCACACAGGCGGCCTTACTCTCCTGACCAGCAAGTTGCTTCCTGCGTCTTTGTTTTGGTGTTGTGCGGGTTGTGCACAGTAAGTTTTATCAGATCTTTTTTTTACTGAAATTGCTGCTGTTGCTGGAAACAGGACGATGACTGAACCAAAACAGTAAAGTTTCAGGCCGTTAAATTTAAACGAGCTGAAAGAGGCTATAAAGCTCTAGAGCTCTGCAAAGTTGGTTGATAACAGTCTTTGGGTTCATGATGCACATAGTCCATTGTTTAAAAGTATTAATTAGTGCAGCTTTAGGGGTTAAAATCAAAGTGAGGGAAACATCAGACTATTTGAACTTGAGGGTCTGAGCCAACCTCAAACAACCAGCGCTAACAAAGTGTTTTATGTCTTCTCAGCTTTAGTATCAAAAGTCGCCCTTGAACACACCATAAAAGCTGCAGCAGTCGGTCATCTAAGTGCATGTACACAGAGACAGTGAACCAAAGGAGATAAAAAATTATTCTGCAAAGCAAATACTGCTGCCTCTGCAGCTCATACAGCACTTCGTTTATTTCACAAGGACATGATGGTGTGTTTCTCTGTCGTAAACTTTCTGGAAGTTACTATTAAATCTTTATCTGAGGCAAAGTCGTAAATCAGGTGTCTGGTGGAGAGAATGGACTCAACAAATTAATTCAACAACAGTACAACATGTGTCAGTGAGTGAATCAGGGGCAACTGATGCCCATGAGGCCGTCCACATGGACTGCGAGGAGACAAAGAATCTAGAATTATTTCCTTTGACTTCCTGTTTTGCTTCTGCAAAATCATTTCCTCCTGTGTGCAGAATATGGAGGCACATTCACAGGCTTTCATCATGAGAGGCACAAAAGGTGTTTGGATGACAGATGGAGATATAAAAGTTGCTGTTTTCTGAACGGGTCATATTCATTGTTCTTCCATAAACAAACAAATCCTTGAGCCGCGGTCTGCTCCTGTGATAATCCTCTGTGCTAGTTAAAGGATCAACTGTCAGTGCAAATGAAAACACTTAGTTTTGATATTATTATTCTCAGTATCGCTCTCTCTGTGATTTTTGTTCTTTGTACTTCTAGTTTTCTCATCTATCTTAATTTATTTATATTTACGTCTTGCATTTCACAACTGAGATCCAAAAATAGCACAAAGAAGTTTATTAAAGAAAACGTGTAGACCTGCAAAGACAACCACGCTGTACGCTCTGCACAGGCACCGTCGCACTGGGAGGATGCAGGTTTACTGAAACACAGCGACATAATCCGCGGCTTTATGTGGAAAATCTCCCCTTTTACCCGATCATTTTAATCAAGCTTGATAATGAAGACATAATAAAGACTCTCCCTTAGAGGAAAAGCGTTGCAGTATATAGAACATCCTTCTTTGTTCTCGGTCTAATAATACCCCCGAGCGTCCTGCTGACCTCACCTTGACAGCTTCCCCATGAAACAGCACCAATCCATTCGCAGTGGAGGAGCTTTCAAATATGTTTTGCTACTGTTGTTTTCAAGGGTCAGACAGTTGGAAATGGACTCGGTGACTTGGCTGAATGTGTCCAGCGTAATGAAGCCAAGGCAATAGAAGCAACAATAAAATACCTACGTTTTTTTTTTTTTTTTTACCATTCTGAGGTCAGACAGCAGCAGCAGCAGCAGCCCTGCAGCTGGAGGCGACCCGGTGTCTCACTGAAGGACGCTTTTAGCAGGACAGATGCTCACCAGCACAACTGCCTTCACACATAATGCACCTCAAGTGTTATCTCTTAAAAAGCCTCATCCGCCCACTGCCCAAAACGCTGAGCCAAATACAGTATATTTTTCAGACTAAATCATAACCAAGCCAGGGAGACATGGACGTTAGTATCATCAGCCTGTTCACGAAGCACAGCTTCTGTAATGATCATCCCTAAATAGAGGCCATATTGGAGGCACTTAAGCTCCCAACCACATCCGTGAACAGCTGATTGTGTCACTAAACTTGTGACTTGGCTGTTTTCAAATTTTCTGGAGCAAACTAGGTTAATGTCTGTGCTGTTTTTAGAGAAGAGAAATTTTTCAGTTTCCAGGAAAGACACAGACTTAAATACACAAGGGAGGCATGGGTAACTGAAAACAGGTGCGGGGCAGACGATCATAAAAATATTTAAATATATCCTCTGAAGCATTCTTTGTTTCAAAAGGTTATATGTTTATTCAGTTTCGCTCCTGTCACTCTGAAAGCTATGTTACAGCTTTAGTTACCGTTGGCTTTCTCTTATTTCCAGTCTTGGATTCCTTTTGTCATTTGTCATATGTCATTTTTTTGTGTAAATCTTCCTGTCAAAAGTCTCTCTCTCTCTCGTACTTTACATGTGGTTTTTCTCATGTATTTACACACATTTGGGCCAAAGATGATTATGTTCTCAAAAAGATCATTTACAGGCATTGTACAACCCTCTGTTTATGGTATTTAACAAAATCCTCAGAGACTCCTCCATGTATCTGGACAAACAAAAAGAAAATCTCAAGTCACGACTCCCCACTATGCCTCAACACCTGCAGGTTGGGGATCACTTGGTGAACTGAATTCATCTCAATCTAAAACCTCATTTTCAAAGAGTAGAAAGACAGGCTACGGGTCACGATATAATATTAATGGCACAATAGTTTTGCTAAGTCACCAACAGGCCTCCATGACAGACCCAGAAGTAGATGCTTTGTCACAAAAAACCCTGAGACTCTGTGCGAGGTTAATGTAACCAGATCTGTCAGATTTTTGTCAAACACAGTTAAGAACATGTAAAGTGTGTCGCCGCCTCTCTCCGCTCCACTTCAGAGGAGGAGACATTGATATTCTGTCCTGCTCTCCCTTCCTCTGCCAGGCAAGGTCACTGGCACGGATGAGTCAGCACCACAAAACTCCTCCGTCACACTCTACTTCCTTTTTGTCCTCTGCGACAATCAGCTCTCAGCGTCTTTCTTTCTTACCTCCCCACCACCACCACCACCACACCCTACCCTCGCTTTCTTTCACTCTCCCCCTCTGTCTTTCAGATTCTCACCTTCTTTCCCCTCTCCCTCTCCCCTCACACAGGGGTTATATTTCTTGAAATTCAGAAATAAAAAAGACAGAGGGTCAGATCTGGGAGTGCCTCGCCTCCCCACGCCATGGAGAACTCGCAGAGAATCCAGCGCTGACCTCAATTCTCAGCTTGCTCTCTCACGCACTTTTCTTGTTCGCCCGAGAAGAACTTCAAAGAGCCGCGGGAGAGGCAGGGGTCCGGTCGCCTGGTGAACATCAGAGGACATCTAGAAATACTCGAACATCAACCCAGCCTGCTGAAAAAGCATGCGTGTGTGGTGTGACTGAAAATTCAGTCAGGGGAAAGGCATGATGGGATATTCTTTTCTGCTGCAGTCAGTCACACTTTTTACACCTAACTGGCTGGATGTCGCACAGCAGCGGTTATTAAACTGCAGCTCAAGAGGAGTTGTAAGGGAAAACAAGGACGTCTGAATAAAATAAATCCTGATATGCTGACACACCTTTCGTTTCTGAAACGGTGTTTGCAGCTTCCAGCTTCCTCCGACGATTAATCACGCAGCACAGCCTGAAAAGTGAAATCAAAAGCTGCGTGGTGTGGAAAGTTCACCTTTTCTCTGCTTGTTTGCAGTTGGACTCCTCTCAGCTACGCCTACTTGCCACTCACACGGGGTGACAAGTAGGAGTTGTCTTTTTGGAGGAAGGTGTGAGCCAGAAAGGTTCAGTGTTTGTTTTGGTCTGAAATTCCAAAGTATACAGTGAGATCCAAAAATCTGAGACCACTCTCCCATTCAAGTGGAGCAGGAAAAACGGTCTCAGATGCTTGGACCACACTGGATAATTGAAGGATTCATGTAAAATTCATGATGTAACTGTCCTCTGTGGCGGACAAAATTATGGTAATCGAAAAAAACAACCAACTGTTTAACCACTTTTTGTTGATTTCATGAATCACAACAGGTTGTTATGTGCCAGACTATTTCTTTGCCTTCGGACAGAGCCAGTGTAGCTGCTTCCTCCTGTTGACAGTCTTTATGCTAAAATAAGCTAACTGACTGCTGGCAGTAACGTTATGGGTCCTATGCTAAACCCCTCACAAAGAGCAACACAAGTGTCTTTTCTGGTTTCAGATCGATGCAGTTGTCATCTTCCCGTCCATCGCCCATGTTGTTTAAATAGTAAATACACTTGCACTTATCCGTGCAGCCCTTGGTCTTAGAATAGGGTGTGGTCAGACACATTGTTTGTGCATTGCTATGTTGAGGCGGTGGAAAGTGATAACACGACTGACCAGCAAAAACCAGGTTTGAAGTCAGTGGCGCAGTATTTCACTGTTATCTTAAGGGCGTGTTGTCAAGAGAGAAACACGTGCCAACATAGATGGGCGTGCAGAGCGCACACACTCTGCCTGTTGTGCACAAGCAGAATGAGGATGAGGATAAGCCAGGTGGAACATTGCAACACAGCCTGAGAAGGTTGGAGCTTCTTTGTGACGTGTGTTGTATAATGTTGCCATGCATCATGGCAGAGAGGCGTTCTTTCTTGCGGCCTGGTAAATCCGCCAAAGTGGTCCATGTTCATCACTTAAATTTGTCCACAGTTTCACAGCAAAATGGAGATTTATTCACATTTCATCATATAACATTAAATATTTCTAACGTTGTGATTTTTGCCTCTTAAAATGCTTTTAAAACCTGCAGAATTGATATGTACTGTGGACCTGGAGCATAGACATGCAGTTGGTGAAATGTGTAGCTGTTGCTAGTTTCAGGGCTTTCAGGCTTTCATTTACCTGTAGTTTTCATCTGAATTTTGCACAGCAGTCAAAACCAAATCACAAACACTGAACACACGGATTCCTTCCTTTCTCCTCTGTGGCTGAGGAAAGAAGACACAGGTCACAGAGCGTAGTGAGAAGCTGAGAATGGTAATACATCCATACATACTTTTTAATCAAGCTAACAAAAGTAATAACACGGATACACTGTATCGTGCTGCAAATTCATGAGACTGAGAATGAATGTGGCCGGCCCTTTATGAAAGGATGGGAAATGTTTTATTACATAGTATCACATCATTTCAATGGAGGGTTTTATAGAGAGAGAGGCTGCAATTATTCACCAGGCTGTGATTCACAGTGTGAATCAGCTCTGCTGTATTTCAGTACCGTCTGTCATTGTGCTTCCAGACGGGATGATGGTGAATAACTCAAGAAGTGGAACTCCACATCAGAGTTTGAAGCCCGCTGCGCGACAAAACCTAAGAATATCTTGATGCCCACACATTCGGTGCATCTTTATTCATCTCCTCTAAAAGTCAGAGTTGTGTATTAAAACAAGTTTGGCTTCAAAGTGTAACGATTTTAACTTTTGTGTTTGCAAAGCCTCACTGAATGTATAAAACATGAGGAACATCTGGTCTCTTTATGAAACACTGGAGATATAAGAAATGAATTCAAGGGAAAGATATGATCCCAGTTTGATTTTCAAATCCTGTGACCAACTTCTGCTAACTAGACAGAAGCGAGTTTTAACCAGGAAGACTGTGGTTAATTAGGACACAGATGCTTCAGGATGTTGGCATCAGTGTTCATGTGCATATTCCTTCTTATTAGTATTTTATTTCTGTGCTCACAGCAGGCAAAAGTAATGTGCTTTAATTCAATTTGAAGTGCTTGTACATCAAATTGAATTATGAAATATGTTTTAAAACCATAAACCAGTTTAACACTGCTGTAGTTACAACCAGTGGATATAGGATCAGATATTTTGGCAGAAACAAAAACATTCTACTGATCTGTTCAGTATCAATGTATTTGCGACTTGCAAATAAATTAATAACATATCCTATTATATAATCCAATAATGTATATGCATATATTATATAATGAGATTATTATTACTCACAAATTAATATGTAAGTAGCATTCTAAGGTTGCAGGTGGTTGGAGTGGAATTAATTTTAGTTATGTGGTAAACTGTTTTGTGGTATAACTGTATTTTATGAGAACGCCATATCTTTATGTGCTGTCCTGTTATTCCTGTAATATCTTCTGTGTTGTCCAATATAAAAATTTAGTGTCAAATATATGGTGAAGTAAGAAATGCAATACTACCCCCTGGAATTTTGTGGAATAGATGAAGTAGGGTACTATATCATACAAATACAGTTTTGTCTTTGTTGATGGTGAAAGCATTGGTGGCATCACTTGTTCTATGGCATGGTAAAACATGGATGTGTGACTCCCTTTCTGCAGAGAAGCAAAATGTAACAGATGTGGACTGAATGAGCCGTATTTCCACACTTGTATATGTACATTTAGAAATTGTGACCCAATCGAAACCACGCAGAGCTCCACAGTTCCTTCTCTGCATGTACACACTGTCTTTGCTCCTGCATGACCATGAAGGGGTGGTGGCATGAATTGCATTTTCATATTTCACACGTTCAAAAAGCTCCAAATCTGCACAAATCCAAACCACAGGTGACGGCGTGGAGGTCGACGCGATCTCATGTTTGAGTAATGGTCTTAGTCATCATTGAAATCAGACGCCCCCTCCCCACAAACGTGATTGATGAGTATACTCAGAGAGAGGCAGGGGCAGGATGAGGCGAGGGTGATTATGCATAGTGGGAAGCCGCTGCTACGTTGAGCTAATTCACACACTGAGGCTCTCCAAAAGCCATCAGGAGGCACCGAGGATTGAATCATACTTCCTGATATTAGCATAGAGGCAGGAGGCAAAATTGGAGCTAAAAGCATAACTGTGGGGCGAGAGGGAAGCAGAGCCTTGGGTCTCGGGGATCAATGTGCATGAATAATGCTGAGAATACATACCCGAGGAGGATCTCAACCAGCTTAGCTCCGCAGGGGTTTTCATGGTAATTCTTATTTCAGGAAGGTGACAGCAGCTTGCGGTACTCGCAAAGGAGCTTGAGGCTTTGAAAAGACGATTCTCCTCAAAGGTCGTACTACAATTTGGGATTTGAGTTAGATTTCACATTCACCTTAGCTAATAAATTTCGGATTGAATTTTACATTACTCATTTAAAACTTATTAAATGTTTTTCCTGAAATCCATGCAACATTTTTTTTTTTACAGTGTTCCAATTCCCTGTTGATAAAGTAAACAACTTAGCTGATTAAAAAAATAATAAAAAAGTTGTTGACCCACTTGAAGAACTCCCAAGTACGATACAGTGAAATACTTCAGCCTGTAAAGCTCTGTAGCTTATGATTTTCGTTCCTCTTGGAAATGCTGGAGGCTCAGATCCTTAACCTCTCACTGCTTGGTTTATGACTTCCAGTGGTTTACGTGTAATTTAAATGAACACCAAGGCGTTTTTTTGCTTCAGTTTTAGCCTTTAGATGCAGCACTCTTTCAACCAGATAGGGATGTCATCATCATCATCAAAGCTTGGCTCATTGATTTTTTATTTTTGTTAGATGACAGATCCAGAAATGGTGTTAAAAAGAAAGTCATGTCAGAAGCTGCTATTGTCCTTAATGTGAAAGAGTCTTTTAGCTGAGATCGATGATGGGGAATTTTTTTTATTGCAGCGCTGAGGAGGAAGCCGCATTAGCATCTATACTCGTGTGGGAAATACTATTTCAGAAAATGCAAATGTAATGTTGATAGATCCTCCTATATAGCCACTGGTTTGCCTGATTAAACAAAACCATTACAAACTTTAGGGTTCTCATCTAAGACAATTTAACTCCTAGATCTATATAGAATAAAATGAAATATCATTTTTCTGGTAGAGCTTTGCTACACACATAAATATACTGCAACAGTGCAAGAAAAGCGTACATACAGTTCATATCTTTCCATGGATTACACAAAGGTTTATATCAGCCTGCGGAGCTGCAGAGACGCAGTGATGTAAAGTTGAGGAGAAAGTTTAGTTTCAAACATGTTTGATGTTTTATTTTTATGATGATTTGCACACAGAGCAGTAACAGGGGGGAGATGAATTTGTTACTTAGTTAACCTGTTAATTGGCTCTGGTATGTTAGAATTCAGACGTGTTAGAAGTCACATCTCAGGTATATAGAAGGAGTATAAATAGGACATGAAACAAAGATTTTCAGGTGTGATACAGAAAATCACCAGGTGATAACAGATAACAGATTCTTTTGTTTTTTGATAGATATTTTTGAATGGTTCTACACTGAAACGTTTGACTCATGGCGTAATTGTTCACACTTTAACTTGTCATCTTATACGTGTTATATTTCAGAGGAACTTGTGAAAAATAACGACAAACTTTTTATAACTAATGATTTTGTACAGTTCCATCGTTCAGTCATAGCAGAATACTGCCAAAAGTAATAATTGCTTTAATGAATGAACAGTTTATTTGTGATTCCAGCTCTTTGGCTTTAAAACAGACTAAATCTGTTTTCTTTTCCTCTGTTATATAACAGCGTCTAAACTAATTGGCATGCTAGTTAGCGTTGGCCTCTTAAAGGAGCTATTTGTTTTGCTATTGCTGCATAGCTAACATTAACATTAGCACCTTTTACTTACTAGTCGAGAAGAAACGTTGTGAGTTCAGCATCAAACTTTGTTCCTTTAGTCACCAAGAGCTGTAGCCAGTGGTGGAGAGCAACGCCAGTGTCAACACTTCGTCTCTATCACTTCTTTTCTTCTACTTAAGTTAGCAACCAGCTAGCTAGCCAGTTTGCCCCAGCCCATCTGATCACTTTCACATAGCGACTCACCGTAGCTTCCAATCTACCCTGAAGACATAGCGCTGCTCAGAGGGTGTGTTATAACCTAAGAGCTTAAGTGAAAAAAACAAACTGCTGGTTTTATAACTGGTTAACAATGGGTTTTAGTTCTAATAGCAAATACTGTAGTAGTCGGGTTTTAAATCTGTTGTGGTTCTCGATAGTTGCTGTTTTTTCTTTTCTTTTCATTTTACATATGAATTAGGCTATTTATGGATACACTTCATTTCCACTTATTGATTGAAAATGTACAGTGAACAGTATTGAAGGGACAGCATGGAGTAGCATTTAAGTTTAAGAAACAGGCAAACACATGATCACACAGAGATGTACAAATAAATGTTTCTTTTAGTAAAAAGGGGAAAAAACAATTAATCACAGGCTGAATAGACTGTAACAAACCAAGATTGGAAACCTGGAGGATATCTGATGTCAGGTGAATCACTTCACCTTCAAGGATCACTGGCTTGATGCAGCACATTGAACTGTCTAGACATGTACACATGATGTGAGCTCTAAGGGAAAATGACAGGCGAAAGGAAGTAGTTTTCACCACGTTGTTGTTTTATTTACTTTTTCAAACTAAAATCTATGCATATTCTGTAAAGGAACAAACTGATATTGTACGATTCACACGACTCACATCTGTTTTAATACCTTTGTCTCACGAATGCATTTAATGAGCCTTTTGTCAGGCTCGTCTCTAAATATCTCCTGTAATATGCACACACAGGGACTGGAAAACCAGACATATCTGCTTATAAAAAAGCCCTAGAGTAAGATTATGCTTTCAAAGTACTGTCTGATACCTTATTGATCCCTAAAGAAAATAAATCTTGTTGGCAGGGTGGTCAGGATCAGCAGAGCTGTTTCTTCTCTTCTTTTTTTTTTAGCTCAGGGCCCTTGAACCAGACAGAGGTTCTGTAATTTGTTCAAGGACACTCTTCAGACACTGTCAGAAGCTGTACCTTTTGAATCAATAATGTGACCTCGACACATGCACGATGCAGTTTCACGTGTTGTATGTGCTAAATGCATCTGTGCATACACCAAAAGCTTTATTGAACAACACCTAAAAACGTATTAATTGATTATCCAAGAGACTGGATCAATTTTTGTTTACGTAACCAGCAATATGTTATATAAAAATCATGCATAAAATCTCCATTAGAATTTTTTGAACTGGGTAGAAAAATTGACATGATAATTAAAGTTAAAAAATAAATGCATTCATTTATTTTCGTTATTTAAGGTATTAAAAATTCACTCACAGGCATCAGACTCAGCCATTTAAAATTGCATATATTTACATTATAAACAATGCAGTTTTCAGTGCATACCGGATGAATCACATTGCTGTGATAGCAATATGTAGCCTACTGAGTATTATACATTTTTCACTCAGTGGTTTATTTACTTCACTTTGCCTGAAATCTTGCAAATTCTCCTTTGTCTTTGGGAGCACCTATAGCAATAGCCTACATGATAATTGCAGGTTTGTTCTTGAACCACACTTTGAACACGTCACTAACACAAAGTAAGTGGCATGTAGGTAACACAGTACAGTGCATACATCAGCTCCTCTGTGACGTTCTCTACATATCCATTTTAAATTGGGCTGCTCCATCTGGAATTGAAATATATTTCTCACGGTAGACTTCACCCTCTGTTTCTAGTGTTTTTGCCTCCCCTGTGGGTGTGTAGTGTCCTTGGTGTTGCTGGTGGAGGGCCACCCTGCCGCCGCGTCACCTCCATGACTCATTACTGCAGCGACTCCAGAGTAATTGCTCATGAAGTTCTGCAATTCCGCGCCCTCCGTGATCTCTGGCACGCGACCAAATGTGCCACCCCGAGCTGTCGCAGGTTGTTAGAGCACGCTCCAACAGAAAGTGCTCATCCGAAGAGCCAGAGGAAGCAATCAGACCTAAACTCCATTCAAAGTCAGTTATCATGTAATGAACCTCATGATGAAAGTGACAGCTGAAGTGATATTGTCATGGTGAGATTTTATTTTAACAGGGTGGAAATGATTTTTGATATTTTTCATCTCTTTTTTTAATGAAATCTTTGATAGATGGGATTTGTATCTTTATGTATTATATACATTGCTGATTTTATGTAACGTTTGTTTTGATTTTCCAATCTGATTGTCCATGATTCATAGTGTCATTTATCCAGTTGAATGTGCTTTGCTGATACTAAGAAACCCTCCAGGAAACGCATGTGTCGGTGACCTGTATTCTGTGTGTGGATGGATGGTTTGTCTCGTCCTTGGTGCCAACCTCAGAGCTGATAAATGCGGCCTGTCCCTGCTCGCTCATCACCAAGGCCAGACTCTGTGAGGCTGTCTTCCAACGATAATGGTGGCGAACGGGTGATAAAGCACAGGAATGATGTACCTCAAGCCTCTGTTTCCCATGTACCCCAGAGAGCTAGTGAGGTATGCTGTGGATGGGAGGAGGTGGGGGTCTGTAGCACATGAGAAATCATTCTGCGTTTCTGTCCGGTTTTTCCAAATCCTTCAACCACTGACATGTTTTATATTCCCACTTCCTCTGGTGGCTGATGGGTGTACATGTCCACATTAGTGTCTCCACTTCACTGAATTTCAGTTTATTCCTTCAAATCAATTTTAATTGGTCTGCTGGCTGTATTCACATTTAATTTCCACATAAAATTGTACAAAAAATTGACATAATTACTATAAACAAGCCTCAGGTAATAAAGCTGGAAAGCTTGTTGTTCTATACACTGAAACACATTTACACTGTAACCACTGGCACCATCTGAAGTGTACAGGGGGTGAATTTTTATACAATTCACCTGTTTACATTTTATTTAGACTTAAAGTTTTGCGTGATTGAGGGCATGGCTGCTTTGAGTGACAGGTGGTTGAGTGTATGCTTGCCACAAACCAGCATGCATCAAAGTCTTGGCCAAGATGGCGATGGCGAAGCAGCTCACTCTGAGCTTCAAAACCGCTATTTAGAAAACCGTGAGTGACGCCACGGAGGCTACGTCCAACTTAATTTACACTCTGTGGCTACAACAAGTACCTCTGTATGAGCTAATGTGTTGACATCACTGGCGCTGCTCCACACCTGTCCCCTTACGTGACAGGCAGACAGTCAAGTGTAGCCTGTGTCACATCTTGTCAGTTAAGTCTCTTTTGTCTTCTTCCCTCAAGTCTCCAATCGTGTTTCCTGTTTTATTTTGATACTTGCCTCATGTCTTATTCCAGACCCCTGCACTTCCTGCCCTCCTGTGCTTCCCTCCTGTGTGATTACTCGACTTCGCCCTAATGTGCTGCACCTGTGTGTCATTGTCTCCCTTGCCCCAGTGTGTTTAGTCTCAGTGTTCCCTTCACTCCGTGCCAGTTCGTCTTGTCCTTTTTATGTCGGGGTTCTAGCCTTTCCTCTTCCTGTTTGGCTGCGGATCTATTTCTAAGTAAAGACTGTTACTTTACCTGCTGAGTGTCGAGTTGTGCTTTTGAGTCCACTCTCTGTGTTCAGCTGTTACAGCCTGATTCCCCTGTGTTATTTTTACTGATGTGATGGGAGAAATACAAATTACTAAAATGCTTTAGATGCACATTCCCAATCTATCTCTAAATGCTTCACATTTTCACTAAAGTTTTTGATGATGAAATAGCTTATCAACTTTAGATGCATAATATAGCTAAATTTAAATGGGTTCTGTGATATACAGATCACTTTCATATGAAATGTACCTTCATCGTGGTGTTGACATAATGAGACCAAGTAGATCATTTTCTTCTCTAAAAGTTACTGGAGATGTGTTTCTACTGTTAACTCCAAGATAAACATCAAATACATGTTTCCAGTGAGTTTTCTATTCACTTTATCAGGTTCTCATTTATCTTTTGTTATTCAAAGGGAAACAGATCGTACTAATATAAAAGACACTGTGACACATTTAAGCCACTAAGGACACGCTTATTTATGTGACTGCACAAGGACTGAAAAGGAAAGGGCTCCGTGTCTTGCACAAGGATACTTTAGAGGAGATTTTACTTCATTCAGCTATGAACTTAATAATCAACCCACCGTGGTTGTCTTTTCACTCTCAGCAATGTAGAAGCAAGCCTCTGTGCTGAACAAGGCCTCTCCTCCTCCTCTCTCCAAAGCGCTGTCAGAGATCTCCAAGGACAGCCATGCTCCAAAACCCAGACCGGCCTCCCTGATAGTCGAGAGTTGTGAAGAACCATCACAGATAGCTCACTTTGAAAAGTGACTCAGTGCTGCTTTAACTTTTCAAGGTCTGACATTGATTGAAACTTAGTGTGGGAGTTCAAACACAGCCACAGATCTTTTAAAGCATCACGATGCAGCCATGACCTTTTAAGAAGTTGGAGAGATGTGGATGTGAACAACTTTTTGTATGTAAAACACTCACACAGACACGTGGTTGGTTACTTCTGCCTCAGCAACATTTTTCACCCAGTCAAGACAAACTCAAAAGCCAGAAACTGCACATGAGGGAATGATCAAATCCAAAACCACCAAGTTGATTGTGTTGTCCTGAAGAAAGCATGAAAGGCTGTGCTGTACAGTTGTTTAATGGCTTCCTGGTCAATGTTCCCGGCTAAATCACCAACTAGTCAATCCTCAGTTGGCAAGTAAACTTAAGGAATCTTTATTTAACCTTCATTATTTTGTTAGTTGATAAGTGTCAGGCCACATTCTGCGTCTCCTGGTGTTCATCATGGTCAGTCATTGAACCAAACTGAGGCAGAGTTTTGCAGTGGCCACAAACGCACAATGAAATAAAATAATTTTATTTTTTTACTTATATACAAGAATACCTTGAGTGAAATGTATGCTGCTAGCATCAAATTCAAGCCGTGACTACACACTTTATTCCAATTAGTTTATCTAATGGATTAAACACTAGTGACCCGTACTATGTTCCTAGGTGCTTGGCACAAAGAATTGAACCAATCAGAATTTTTATCCATGATGTCAAATAAAATTTGAGGAGCCATATCAATGAAATGTTTAATGCCATTCACGTGTGCCAAAGGAAGACAAAGTCTCAAACACAAATGTAGTCAACCTGCTCCATGGGCCCATTGGCCACTTAAAGGCAGAAGAACTGCCACCCAAGCTGACAGACACATAGCCAGACATATGTCGTCATATTTACTTGTTATGATTGACATTTTAATTATCTATTTAAACGTCCAGCAGTCACAGAGCTACATTAGCATCCACTGGAGTTGTTTCTGTCTGTATATTAGCCAATATTCACTCTCCTTATAGCTCCTTTTTGGTCTCCACCAGCTACATTTGGCTCTGTAGCTGCTACATGTTCCATTTCCTTCGCCGGCCAGTCACTAACTGTGTCTGTCTGACGTTTGATGCTGGGTTGATGAGAACGTGAAGAATGAACATCACAGTAATTGTGCTGTAAAACTAAAACTGCGCCAAAAGAGGCTTTTTGTTTGTACTGTTGTCTCATGATCCGAGGGCTCCAGCCAAAGCTGCTCAGAGATTTGAGATGCAACAAATGAGGGACATTGAAAGACCGAAGAATACAGCACTCTCTCTGCACCCACTCATGTTCTTTTCTGCTTTTATGGTAAGCTTCCATTGGTGGTCTTTCCACTGGGTTTTTGATCCACCTTCCTGCCCAGCCCGGGGCAAGAGGCTGATGATGATGATGGTCTATTACGCCTGGTGAGGGCCGTGGGGGTTGAAGCAGAGACCCATTGGTCAGCAGCCGTGGGACTGCTGAGGACGGTGACAGATGGGAGAGCAGGAACACAGAGTCCTTGAGCTGGTCCCGCTGTTTTCTCTCCCTTTCCCTATCACTTTTTTTTTTCTGCAGTATCTCCCATTTTCTCTCTCACGGTCACAGTAGCCTTGTCCTTTTATTTCATCTTTCTCCCTCCATTATTCTCTTCTCCTCATCTTCATCTCTCAATTTCCTTCTCCACTTTTCCCTGATGTGGATTTCTCAATGATTCCCTTCACTGTCCTTTCTGTCAGTCTGTAACTCCTACTTTCTCTTTTTTATAACCCGTCCTTATCGCAGAATTTTTTTAAATTATGCTCTCCCATTGTTATCTCCCATTCTCTCCCAACAATTTGCTCTATTGTAGTGGAAGTAATCTTACTCTCATTTCAGTTACCTTTATTCCTCTGCCCTTGCTTTTGTTTCTATCTTCATTTTCAGCCCTTGCTCCCTCTTTTTCTTTCTTCGTCCTTCTGCGCGAGCCTCTGGGCTCCACTGGGAACACTCGGGACGAAATAAGAAAATTCTAAGTCATACGCACCCATACACACACACACACACACACACACACACACACACACAAGTTGAAACGCTCTTGGAGCCCAACTGCACCTGGAGGACACACACTCGATCTTACTGCAACAGCATTCCCGTGCACACGCACAATATGTGCACAAGTCACATAGTGGGAAATTAAGAGCTGCACATTTTGTTCTCATTCTACAGACACCAAACATATACACACACACACACACACACACACACACACACACACACTTCTGAATACTCTCCTCATGCTTTTAAAAATCCAAATCTAACACCAGTCTTCATGTAACACGTCACAGTCTGATCCACTGCGTGACACGACCATCTATAAGTTCCAGACTTTTTCCTTTTCAAGTTCTACCCTTCTACTCTTTCATTTCTACACCAAGCGGAGGAGGCCTCCTCCCACTTTAAAATTAGCCCCAGGCCTCAGCTGACCTAAAAAAGCCCCTTCAAAGCTACAATGAGTTAGCACAGATAACCAGCTCTCCACACTCATGGCAGCCATGTCACTGTACAAGTTAAGGACTGTACTGATTCTGTAGTGGAACTGAGTGACTTAAAACCTGGATTTAGCCACGCTAGCAGCATGACTCAGGGGATGGCGATGTCAGTCGGTCAGTCAGTTGGTCCGCTGCTTTTGGTTGCAAGTGAAATATCTCGGCAGCTAATGAAAGTTCTGCCATGAACTTGGTTCCCACAGGATGAATCCCAAAGACTGACGATCCCCTGACTCTTGCAGCCCCACCAGCAGGCTGACATTTGTGGTTCAGCTTGAAATGTCTCAACAACTGGGATCGATTACCACGCAACCTTTTTATTCAGCACCATTGTCACATCAAATGTTCAATTTCTCCAAAACTTGCTTTGTCTAAAGTTTGCATTACAACAGCTAGCATGACTGTAGCCTTTTTATCTTTGTGTTATCATTTTACATTTGTACATCTGTAATATTTTTAAGAGGAGGTTTTAACTAATTGAAAGAAATGAGTTTGATGGTGCTTTGGGTTTTTGCAGAAAAGAATCACAATATATAATATAATACATTTGTAGAAAGTCTTGCTGCCGCTGTGAGTACCTGATCAACAATATTTTTTATTGTGTACACTGCTCACACACATTTCCTACATAGATATTCAACTTTCTACTGTGCGTCTCTGGTTGCCCTGCTTCTCCGGCGCACAGTTCGACAGTCTCTAGGTGCGTTTCCATTAGAGAATTTATACCGGAGAGAAGAAAATACAGTTTTATTTGTATGACATCACTCAATGGAAACACAGACCATTCGTGATTGTGTTTTGTTGACTTTTCTAAAAAAAATCTATTTTGTCTAAAACTGCAGTGGAAACCTGGTTTCTGATGGACTACTGTGGCCATCTTCCTCGTTCATGTTTGTTTGTGTGTGTGTGTGTTTGTGTGTGTGCACGTGTGCGTGCGTCTGCGTGTGGCAGTCCTCAGAGGTGCATTTAAAGGGAGAGTTTGACTAGTCAACGAGCAGCAGCTGATCAATCAGCTTCACCGACACTGATCACATTACCTGTCTCCACACCTCTCTCTCTCTCTCCTGCAGCTGCATGCTGACCACGCCCACCCCCACACATTCATATCAATGTAAACCAAAGATTTGTTTGTAGTGAAGACAATCTGAGCCACAGTCTTAAAATCTTAATCGGTCACATGATAACAAACATTATAGATCACAACAGGTAGCATAATTTCAAAATAATAATAACAATAATAATATAATTAATAATAATAATTTAGAACTAAAATCTTTCTTTCCAGTGCCACTTTAAAGTAAACAAGTTGCTTTATACAACAACAGAGCTTGTGTTGAGGAATGAGTTATTCATTGTGTCTTCTAATTAAGTACATTTCCGGTGTTTTTCTAAGTGAAGCTGAGATTCTCAGCTCCTCCTCTGGAGCTTTGTTGTTTCGCTTGGCGCTCCCAGACTCCACAGCTGGCAGCTTTCGATGACACCGAGGCTTTTGGGAACGGGCGACTGTCTCGCGCTGCTACACGGCAACTTTGTCACAATCAGACAAGCTAATTAGCCTTGAGCATTGAAATCAGTCATGTGGAGGTTTGGGAGAGGCTCGGCTACATGTGGGATGTGGGAGATGTAGATGCATCAGTTTCAAAGAGGTAAAATCATCATAAGTAGACCAGAGATGAGATAAAAAATTTGCCTAATTTTTGAGCTAGACAGCAAATGCACTGTGTAACCTCTGACAAAATTTAACACAGTTTAACACACTTCATCTATCACAACTGCATGCATCAGATTGTCGACTGAATTACTCTAGGTAAAAAAAAAATACTAAAGTATGTCCATATTATAACCCATTTTTGAATGAATTAGCATTGCAGTATCAGAGGTAATGCTAATGAGCAGGTGAGAATAGGTCGTGATGACAGGAGCGTGGGAAGATATATCTAAAAAAAGAGTATCAAGGTATCAAGTCTGCTGTGCTAGTTTTTAATTTGTAGCTGCAGATTCTGAAGAAGATTTTCATTTTCTCTCTTCAGTTTGGCCAAAAAATTATTTATTATCCCTGAAGTGATGGATATTCACCCTCAGAGTCCCACTCGGCTTCTGCTACTCATACCAGATTTGGGAAACCTCCTCAGGCTACTGGCAGCAAACTCAGAAAGAAAGTTTAGTCCCATTCAGCAGTTTTACTTCAGCCTGCGGCAAAGACAATCTGTGAGACGTATCGTTATCAGTGTTACTGCAAGAAAGTAACTTTCTGGGGCCCAGCTCTGTGAATGCATACAAACATGTTATTATGACAAAAACTAAATGTTCCTTGGTGTGAAGGAAATGTTTCCCCCTTCCGGTGTTCATCTTGTTTTTCTAGGCCTCACTTATGGTCCCAGAGTCACTACATCTTTACAATGGGTTACTGTTTACATACCGTTAGACTGATAGTGTCAGGACTCTGTTCATTACACTCATGGACTTCCTGTTTTACTTTGAAATTTGTATGCACTCATGTTCTTTGCTTTTCGCTTCCTGCATGTAAAGTTGTGCAGTGATCCAGCCACCAATCGTCCACACCTGTTTTCAGACGCACCTGTTGTTAATCAGCTCATCAGTCAGTCAGTAGCATTATACACTCCTGTGTTTCACGCGCTCTTTGACAGGTTGTCATCACCACCTCCGTGTGCTTTGCTCTCTGGCGTTCATGCCTAGTGATCTTAGTAAGGGGATGACCCAGTTTGTATTTTTGGATTTCTTGTCTTGCCCTTGCCTGATTTGTTTGCCTGGTTTTCGGACTGTTTTACTGTGTATGACCCTGCCCGCCTTACCGGATTAAAGAGTTTGGATTTTAGACTGGACTGTGGTGTGTCTCCTCTCTGCGTCTGAATCTTCTGCTATCCAGTGTATCCAGTACAGATAGTAGACATCTGGAGACACTTTTAACCTCAGTTGCTAGGGTAACCAATGTCTTATAGATAAGGGGTAGTGAAAAGCATAACCTTAAAAAATACTGCCCAAATCTAGTTATTGTCAAGGATGAGCTCAGTATGGGAAAGGACAAAACGCAACGTTAATTGGTAAGAATAACTCATCATGTGGTCGTCATGTTTTCTTCGGCTCACAAGAATTTGAATCACACTCGGTGCTTGAGAGGAAACTCGTAGCTCGCCCTCAGACCAGAGAGGTCACTGGGCTCAACATATCTGATGACCTCATGTCTTACATAAACTAATTCTATGTGATGCAGATATTGAGAAAGCTCCACTCTAATGTCCAATTAATGCATATCGTGTTACTGTCAATGCTGCACGTTACGCTGACATGAAACAGCCTCGAGATCATGAACATAACGCATTGTCAACATAACACCATGTTAAGTGTTGGGAACACAAAAGAGTTCATGAAAAGCACGAAACATCAACATGTCTGCTTATTAATTAGCAGTCACCCCGCTCCGTATGATCGAGAACCGGGGCCCGTCCCGGTCCGTCAACGCGGCACGTTCGGACTGCAGCCAAGAGCCCCAAGGTCAACGCTGTCTCATCAATTTCACGGCTGAAGCAGACGGCTGTGTCTTTGAGTTCTTGACTCCAGAGAGCCTGCGAGGCGAAGCGTAGCAGCTGAGCACAGACCGCGGTGCAGACAGAGGCGCTAGTAGTGAAAGGAAGCGCGCTGAACTCAGGGCGGCGAGAGAGACGGGCCTATTTCAAATTTGACCGGTGTGGTTCCAGGAAGTCCACTTTTTCATTAAAATCAATTTCTTTGCTGCAAGTTGGAAGTGAGCAGAGGAGCCATGGGTTCAGGGTGCGTCAGGGCCACTGTTAGAGCACTGGCTTGTTTCCAGCCATTGAGCTGGAAAGAGGAACTAATGCCTCTGGAGTGAGAACGCTCAGCCAGATCCCTGTGTAGAAGCAATGTGCAAAAGCACTGCAGGAGCCGCTCAACATGGAGGCTGACACTCAAGAATAGTCTGTGTCGGGCGCCCTGCTAGCTCACCTGGTAGACCGTGTATCACTAACAAGGCTGAGTCGCCACGGCATCAAATAAAATAAGGCAAAGTTAAAGAAAAAAACAACCTGGTCTGTGCAACATGCTGATTTGAACTGTGACCTTTCAGGTTGTTTTAGTTTAAAGGATAATACCAGTATTCTCAATGTTAATGCAGCTGATAGTGAGATTTTATGTTCTGTAAGGCCAAATAACTCTTCATATGAAGGAGAGTTGTGTCTGGTGTAGCCTACATTTCCCATCTTTTTCAGTTAAAATAAAGCATTAATGTCAAAATAAATGTAATAAGAGAGACTGTGTTTTAAACTACTGTTTCCTGTGCAGACATGCATCTCTTCGTGTGTGTGTGTGTGTGTGTGTGTGTGTGTGTGTGTGTGTGACTGACATGGAAGCATCGTATCTGTGAAAACACTTTGCTCAAGCACAACAAAATGGCAACAGAACAGGAACTGACAAAACAAAATGTTTACTGTGCAGGACCATCTCTCTCTCTCTCTCTCTCTCTCTCTCTCTCTCTCTCTCTCTGTTGAAGCTCTTTTCATGTTGTACAAGAGCAAATGGCAGCAAATGTCGACGGTGTGATCACACCAGCAGACATTCTCCATAATGATATCTTTATCGTCTAACGATGTTTTTTATGTCTGTGGATGTTTGCTAAAGTATGATGACTGTTGCTACAGTGTGATGACTGTTGCTACAGTGTGGTGACTGTTGCTCCAGTATGATGACTGTTGCTACATTGTGGTGACTGTTGCTACAGTTAGGGAGTGACTGTGGTTTTGTATGGTAAAGGTTAGGCCACTGAATAAGTTGGTTAAGGTTAGGCAAAGACAGAGGCGCACAACAACTGTTGTGGGGCCCCCCCATGGGTAAAGGGGCCCACGATGGCCCCCCAGATTGGTACATTTTGCAATGACAACTATAAACCCCCTTAAATCTCCTATAACTATACAGTGTGCCAAAACCTCCTAAGTGGGGCCCCTGATAATGTGTGCTCTAGCTAGTGTCTCTCTATTGCCTGCATAGTCTGCGTTTGTGGGACTTCTGCATTAGACGTGATCAAACAGAACAAATAATAAATATGTTTTTACCACGTGCATGATCTCTTGTTTAGCATATCTAACGAGTGCAGACAGGAGATGAGATCAGTAGCAGAATTAGTTTATTATGGTCCCTCCAACAGCACTCACAGCCTTTTGTTCTCAGGTCTTGACCCCTGGTCCAAGTGGACGCTTCGCATGAGGATGTAACTCCATGGCGGAGATAGCAAAGGCCAATGTGAGCAGCACAAAGGCAGTCGAGAGAATTGCTAATAATTTATTGCAGTGTCTCTTATCTCAGGCTCTTGTTCGTGGCGCTCACCTCTTGTCAGACACTTTTGTCTTTGTTTCAGCCGAGGACAGATTGCGCCGCTCGTTCACTGGCCTCAAAGAGGATTGGAAAACAAAGCAATGTCTATTGAATTATCTAAATCTTAGATGTGCCACTGTGCTCATCAAATGCTTAGCAACAGCTATCAGTTAGCTAAGATCCATTTATGTGCAATTACTGTGAATTGCCAGTGTCGCTCATTAATAGATTTCTGGTTGACATTTGTTTCATTTATTACTTCTCTCTCTTTGTCACCTCCAACAACAGGGGCCACCAAAGACATGGGCAAGATGCTTGGTGGAGAGGAGGAGAAGGATCCTGATGCTCAGAAAAAAGAGGAAGAAAGGCAAGAGGCGCTGAGGCAACAGGAGGAGGAGAGGAAAGCCAAATACGCAAAAATGGAGGCAGAGAGAGAAAACATCCGGCAGGGCATCAGGGACAAGGTAAACACCTCAATACAGCTGCTTAATAAAGTTAACAAACGTAACGTTCTTGTTTGCAAAAATCTTTACTACCTTGTTTGTTCCTCTGAGCGTCCGCACAGCTACACACTCACAGTCAGGAGCGGTACAGTAGAGTCACCGTCTCGTCGGCTGCATTTAATATTCGTAGGTTTCGCAAGTTTTCTTTTTTTTTTTTTTGTCTTACTGACCCTTTTCTCATCTTGCCAAGACGATCTTGTCTTTAATTAAATATTAAAGCATGAATTGATCAATCTGTAATGAAATGTTAAATGATGATGTCAAAGTTGTCCAACTTTGCTCTTGACATTGCTAATATTTCATTGACTGTTGTGAGAGTTTTAAAGTCTTCCGTGTTCTAAAACTATCCTCAGAGTTCGTAGAGCGGCTCTTCCCTCGGCTGAGCTCCAGCGATTCTTTACTTTAGTTTGGGAGCAATTCTGAGAGAATGGAGAGGAGGGAGCGTCAGCGATATGACAGCATATCTTTGGAAAGTGTTTGATTATAGCGAGTGGAGAGGGGCTGACTAAGCGTGACTGTCAACTGATGCAAAGCCTTTGTTACTGAGGAACGAGTCTGAGAGTGACGGAGAGACTGAATGAAACAGATTGCAGGAGAACAAGAAAGGGCATCATGCAGCGAAGGCAGAGAACAAACAAGGGAGCAGAAGGAGATCCAGAGGAGGGATCCGACGACCAATCATGCCAATGTTTCTCTTTTTTTTTTTTTCTGTCAAGAAGAGACGTTTCTCGGGTGGTGAACTAAAGTTCTCCCAATCTTTCAGCCAATCAGGCAAATTTGTTTCATCTAATTTTGAAGACGTGTTTGACTTAAAGGATGACTATCAGCCTTCTCTCCTACGCTCAGACATATCCGGTTTTTGAGGAAATATAACACGACCCAGACTACGTTTTTCTTCGATGCGATGTCAGTAGAATGTCCCATATGTTCCATACATGAGGCAGTTGGAATATGGATAATGTAGATTTAATATTAGGCCAAATAATATAATTAAACTAAACCTCTTTAAGTAATAGAAATGCTTATGCTGATTAATGGTATGAGATGAGACGTGGGATGCTGCATGGCTCTAAAGCCGTGAGAAAAGGCAAAGTAATTTGTTTAAAATGAATAGTACAACTAACACAAGAAGGAAAGGAAATCATGGGATGTGATCATCATCAGTGTAATCGGTGGTGTGGGTGCGTGTGTGCATGAGTGTAATGTATAGAGTGTGAGGAATAGTAGTTGGAGACAAATGCAAACTGTAGGACACTGGATAGTTCGATGAAAGTTAGATATAATCTCTATGTTGAAATATCTAGACACACATCTTCATTAATAAAGTTAAATTTGAGAAGGATTCAGGGCCGTAGCTACATTTTAATGATGTGACTTATTCTTCTTGGAATTTGGCGGTTTAACGACCTGAGGAGATTAAAGTCTTCAATTTCACAAATATTACACATGATCTGATTAAAATGTCTGTATTAAATGTGATTATTTTAGGCAAAATTAGTTCAATAAAAAAAAAAAGTGGGGATTTTATGTTTCTACACAGATAATCATATAGGTGAAATAAATATAAGGAAAGAATTTTCAATCAGATTTTTTCAGAGAAATTGGATTCATTACCACAGCAAGTCCTTGCTACAGCCCTGTATGCAAGTAACAACAAGCCTATGGGCCGTATCTCTCTACACTCTTATACAACCCGCAGGTAAACTGTTAAAAATCCCTGTTGAAAACACCTGATTTTAGCATTTTACGACTGATGCACAATGTTTGAGGACACACATTTGTCTTGTAAGACTGAGGATCAGAAAGTATGATCTTTTAAGCTGACAGGGATGAGGATGGTAGCAGAGAGGGAGCCCAACGGGTATTATTTGCTGTTCAATCAGCCTTGTTGGGGTGGGGTG
>NW_019524950.1:54452-92275 GCF_002814215.2 Seriola lalandi dorsalis | reverse complement strand
GGTGGGGTGGGGGGTGGGGGTGGTTGGAAAGGAGCTGGGTTATGTTTGATTTGTTAGTTCTGTTTTGGGGTTGGTAGAGTTACACTGGGAACACACAATATACTTCAATATAAATAAAAACAACTGGAGAGAGTAGAAACAGTAGCTATTGTGGTAAGCAGTAATAAAAAAAAACAATAAAAGAACAGTATAAAGATGACATCACATAAAAGTAAGTCTATAAAAATGGGTTTTAAGAAGTGATTTAAAAGAAGTCACTGATTCTGCCTCATCTCCTCCGGCAGGTCGTTCCAATGTAACAAAAAACAGAGCTCTACAAAGATTTGGATGCTGTGTTTCTTCCTGTTGGTATGTCTCAGTGGCTGCCAGACATCTTAGTTAAGTAAGGGCAGTTCCACCCTCAAAACCTTTACAGGGACCAAGCTTGACAAAAGGATGGTTTAGTTGTAACAGTAGATGCAGACTTTAATGCAAAAAAAACAGCTGTTGTGTTTGCATTATTTCTCCTACTCCTCCCCTCTAAAACCAAACAAGCAGATGCTGCCACTCCCCTCACGCACCATCCTCTCATCGGTAGTCCTCCTTTAAGGTATTCATTGCTGCAGAATCACATTAACACATGCCTGGGAGAGCAGCAAAGAGGTCACGGAGGAGTCCAGCTCATTTTCCACATCTCTGCCTTGAGCTGAACCATCACTCAGCCTGTTGACCTTCCTGTGCTCTGCAACCTTTACCTTGCAGTCTTAGCTGTATTGATTTTGCTCAAACTAGGACCACACATGCACAAAATATACTTTACAGGCTTAATGCCAAAACAAAAGGCAACAAGATCCTGGTTTCACTCATTGGAGTTACAGCTAATATCCCGTGTCCATCTGGTTGGATCCATAAAATCTTCAGTTCAATAAAGGAAGCAGGATTTAAATTGACATGATGCATTAGTGGTAGATTGTCTCAGCTTGTTCAGGCTTGTTTGTTTCAGATTGTTGTCACTGTGTAGAAATCTTGTATCTCCAAAATATGAGCTTTTCACCAGACACCTAGAAGAGGTTTTTTTTTTCGGTATCACTTCTGAAAATCTAAAACTGGTAACTCTAAAGTAACAATTGGAAAATTTTGTTAAAGGTCCCATATTGTATAAACTGGGATTTCTGTGTCTTTTCTTGATTATAAAGCAGGTCTAGGTTCTATAGTAATACTTAAAGTATCAAAGTGCTCAGTCCACAGAGAAATGCACACAGCCCGTGTTTAGAAACTGATCCTTAAAATGAGCCATCAGGACTTCTGTAACTTTGTGATGTCACAACAAAGCAGTCATCGCCCCTCAGCTAGACCCCCAACATGGCCTATCTGGACCCACCATCCGACCTTATAGGATTAGGTTTCGGTTAGGTTAGGAGAGTTTACTTGAAATGTGCTATATTTTTATTTAATCATGCAGGAAACAGTCAGCCAATCAGAAGTGAGGCTGAGATCCTCTCTTCTGATTGGCTCACCCACCTGTTAGAGCTCCAGATAGAAGCCTGAGAGAGGAGATGTAAAACTACATTGAGATGGTTTTTGGTTGTCAAAACCACTATGGATCAAAACTTCAAATAAATCACTGGAAAAGTGTAACTTATGGGGCTTTTTAACTACAGAGTGCCAGCAGAGTGAAATCATCAACGAATGAACTATTTGCTTTTACGCAATCATGTTATTTTCACGTTAATTTATTTCGTCCATATTTACTGAATAGTAAAGAGAAGAACAATTACACAAGGCTGTTACAATCAAGGTGCTGGTGAAACAGATTTCCCAGCAGCTGTTGTTCTCTTTAATGTTTCGAATCGCAATTTTGTGCTCAAACACACTGCTGATTTAATAAAAGTCTTTTGGGGCCCAGGGTTTTGTAAGCTAATCTTTTAGCATTGTGTAGCACACCTACCGAGTTCCTCCGCCTGTAATTGGAGCATAAAATATCCAGGAAGGTCAAATTAGAGCCAGCAGCAGTAAATGTTCCCAATGTTGACTCACAAACAAACAAAACACAAGAGTGAAACCCACATTTTTGTGTTCAGTTCCACCTCTACATCTAATTGCAGAAATCGATAACTGCTGCTCATGCAGGAGCCACAAAGCTATGACCTACACTCTGCTTAACTTCACACGGGAGCAGCCTGAAGCTAATTTGTGCAAATGAAGAAATCTGAATTAGGCCTACTTTGCAAGAGTAGTAATCATTTTCAACCAATTTACCTCAAATGCATGAAATGATCATGTCACGCCTCACACATTTCTGTCCTTGAGTTAAAACTACCACTTTTTGAAGTCACAGATACAGACATACCCTGGTCCAACAACTGTAATAAAAGCAAGATTATGTCAAAACTTAGTATGTGGCTGGACCACCAAACGCTCTCTCCAAAAAAAAAAACAGACTAGTAGTGTCCTAGCTCTAGTTTTATACATAGTGGACGTAAATGAGTGGTTTCATCTCCTCTTAAATTTCGACAAGAAAGTGAATGAGGATAGTTTCTAAAATGTCAAACCGTTCCTTAAAGATTTTGTTTAAAATGCTTAAAACCCTCATCCGGACATGTACTAATTGAAAGAAAAAGATGATGGTCCGGGGGTTGTCAAAAACTACAAGTTCCACTTTAAATCAACCGCCCAAACACCCCAAGAGAAATGAATCCCATCCTGTTGGGGCCTACGTTTGCTTATTTTTCTTTTGTCTTTCCTGTGTAGTATGGCATCAAGAAGAAGGAGGAGAAGGAAGCCGAGGCAGCAGCTGCTATGGAGCAGGCCTCTGAGGGCAGCCTCACCCGTCCGAAGAAGGCGGTTCCCACCGGCTGCGGTGACGAGGAGGAAGAGGAGAGCATCGTGGATACGGTCATGAAATTCATCCCAGCCCCGCTCATGGATATGTTCAATAAAAAGTAACAGTGTTTTTGGGTGAAATCTGATTAACTTCTTACAACGCCCATCTAACCAATGCCGTACCACCCTGCCCGCCCAAACCTGCAGTCACACCTTTCTTCACCCCCCCTCCCGCCCTTTCAGCCCAACTTCTAAGTGTCCTGGAGTCGTGCAACGTGTCCTGACTTTGCCCTCGAGTTAAAATATCTGATCTCTGATGGTGGTACTTAGTTTTTAATTTCTCATACAGAGCATCTTTCCTGATAACCTGTGATTAACTCTGTTTTAAAAAATTATGTAACACCTGCACAGATCCAGTGTCTTAACTTCAAGGCAAACTAATGCCGCGTTTTCAAAGTGCCAAGCACTTAGAAAAAGCTGAGACATCATTCATCATCCACCCTTTTTGTTTGTAAATAGACTTGGGTTATAAAAAAAAGAGAAGTATATATGAGTGAAATATGACATATAACAAGATGACTAAGAGTATAAGCCATATTTTTAACTTTTAAGAAATTATCCAAATCATATCAAAATTTGATTGAATTATCCTGTTATGTTCTTGCTAATATTTGATACATACGATGTATATAAATACTTGCATTTTTATTGGTTCTCCGTTGTGAGGATTCACCCCATAAACTGTCCCTCATGTTCTCATTGGTTTACTGTGAATGTGTAAAATGACACTGGTAAAGTCAAAACATCTGTAAAACCAGAAAGTGAAGGAATTAATCATTTGGAATGAGACTTTTGTTTTTGTTTTGTTTTGTTTCCTTTTTTTAAGCATGCAGTAAAACTTTGGTGAAGTGAAGTACACTTATGGATACCATTTTATTTGTTATGATAAAGCGAAATCCATTGATAATTGAGGCAATAACTGGTTTTCCATTTTTATTTAATTGACATCATATCCACCATGTACAGTAGGCGATAACTGACTTTGTGTCTGAAATGTTCTTCCATGGGGAAAACTATAAATGTTCTCCATACCTAGAGTTTGTCTCAAATCAGTTAGGGAACATTCTTATATCTTCTCTTATAAATTCACTTACTATACATGTTTGTGGTTTAAAAATTCAGTTATATGTCCTGTGGCAGGTGTCGCTCGCTCTGCTTTTGCAATAGGACGAGTAAAAGTTTGACCAGACTAGCTGATTTTGATTTGTGTTAACATTTTCATTTTTTTTTTTTTTTTGTAAAAAATTGAAACTTCACAAACACAACTACGTTGTGAACACACTATATGTGAACAGACAGTGACAATAGTGCAATATATTGTTCGAAATGAAGTTGTCCTGTGTCCGTTGGTTTAACTGATGGGAGTGAAGTCCCAAATCAGCAATAACAGACAATCTTCATTGTTGTGTGTTTAAAGTTACTCCTTAATGTGTTAGTCGATGTTAAAGACACAGACGTGTCTTCATAGTGACAGTGAAGCGTTTGTAGGTCAGAAATATTTGGTTAAAAAAGAGAAAAGGGGGAAGGTGGGACGATTTGTTTCACGTCGTTAAAAACTATTCAGTCACATCACAGAATGACGAGCACAACGGAGGTTTGTGTTCGGAATCACAAACCAAGAGGTAAATCAAACTGCAGGTTTTCAGAGGCAGGCATTAGCATGAAAGCTCCATGATGATAGCAAATGTTTACCAGTCCTACAGACTTCGGGTAAATGAGTCTAATGGCACAAATTCAAAGGGGGTCATATGAGGGTAAAATCGGTTTTATCTCCATATGCCTTGCGTTTTTTTTTTTATTTCTCCTTCATTCCACAGTGTCTTGTTAAAACATTCCAGATATTTCAGACATTCCACCAGACTAGTGCTGGTAACACACAAACTTGGATATTTGCAGTAGGCTTCAGTCAATGCCTTGTTAGCCTACAAGTACATCACAATGAATAATTTGATGTTGTTATAATCTGAAAATAGACACTAGAGTGAATCTAATATACATTAAGATTCATAACATGACCAAGTCTGCAGTGATTTCAGCTGTTGTGTAGGTTAAAGACAAAAAAATCCCTCATGAAGTCTAAGGGAAAGCTTAAATGTGCTAATAGCAGTGACCAGTTAACTCTTGTGATAAATTTTGTTAGAAGATGTTTTCGTGATCCACATGCGCACAGTAGCTGTACTTGTAATCAAGGTTTTCTAGACCAACTTTTCTGCCACATTGCCACTGTTTTTTATTGAGCTAGCTAAACATAAAATAATGCTAATTCTGAACTTGTGCATTCCTGTGGCATAGACGGGGGAAATGTAGCGCTTATCAGCGCTTTGTGAGCTCTGTAATCATGTTGAATATATACAAAAAAAACATCTTCTTGTGAGTTAAATGTATTGTAAACTGCCTTTGCCAGCCTCTGTTTAAACAGTGTGTTAGCATATAATTAGCATCCAATAGCTATGGAACCATCAACACTCCATTATCCGAGCATTATCCAATCAAACCAAAGAATAGTGCTGGTAGTAGTAGACTTAGACAAGAGTTTTCATTCTCATTTAGTTACTGCATATTTTATTTCTTTTGAAGTTCTCAGGTATTCTAGCTTTAAGTTTTTAATAGATGTTTAAACCATAACTAGCCTTCTCTTAGCATAATTAGCCTTCTCTGCTGAAAACTGGACAGATTCATTGCCAGGGGCCTAGCAAGCCTGAACCAACTTTTATTTATGAATGACATATCTCTTGTTTGGCCCAAGAATATTCTAGAAAGCTACAATTACTGCCCCTGTATAGGACTTTCCCACTAACATACTCTTAGCAACATTGTCAGTGTGTGCAGTGCTTCAGGCTATCAAACTGGTGTGGCCTGAAACCAGATCACCCTTCGCATTTCATTCACTGATGTCATCATAAACCCATTTTTCATTACCTTGTAAATGCCAATTGATTGCGCTCTAAATGGCTTATAGACCACTGCCCAAACAAACTGCCCAAGTCATGCGTCAATCAATATTTGGTCGTCCAGTAGAGACCCACTTCGGTTTGGACTCACTCATTTGTGCCGCTCATACAGCCATTAATACAATATTTAAAAAAACTGCCTGAAAAATATGCCACTTAAAAAAAATACTTCTTTTGATGTGACTTGAATGTAACTGTCTGATGTTTCTCTCTCCTTGCATCTGTCTTTCTCTGTTCTGTACGTGTTGAGAGGATGCTTACTCTGGTGCAGTATTTTTCTCTTTCTTGTCTGTAGAAGGTCTTGTTTCTGTCCTCTGGTGGTTGGTATTTTGAGAAAAAACAAAAACAAACAAAAAAAAAAAACATGCTGATTTGGTGCATTTTTTTGGTACTGCAAAATCTTCTCACCCTTCTCCTTCCTTCTCTCACTCTCTCTCTCTCTCTTTCTTTCTCTCTCTTTCTCTCTCTTTCTCTCTCTCTCTCTCTCTCTCTCTCTCTCTCCCTATTTGTTGACAAAATGTATGCATGCTTATGGTGTGCGATGTAGGCAAGGTTGTTGATATACTCGTTTCGTGTCCTCTGTGTTTCAAAGCTCCACCTGTTAGCCTCACTGCATGCCATTTTAGACAGATATTTCAGTCTGTAACTTTCCTGCAAAAATGGAATCACCGCACACTCTGAGAATAAAGTGATTTCATATAATTTTTCATCGTCTTGTGTTTCTGCATTCAAACAGTTCTGCAGCTGGCTTTTGGCTGCTGTTCCTTCTGTGTGTAAAATTAAAAAAAGAAAACAAACCTTCTCATAGATATATACAGTATATATATGGAAGCAGACGTGCAGTTCATTTCTGGTTTTGGACACAAGATCATTCCTGACTTATGTGACTGAGACGTGACCTGCAATCATATTCCATTGCATGGCATTCATTAAGGAAGTATATGTGCAAAGACCTTCAATGTATATCACATGTTACTGTTTCTGTCTTTCATCTCAACATGGCTGTTGTGCATTTTTTTTAAAAACATTTTATTTTTTTTCTCCAAAGAAATTTCAACATCTATTCAATAAAAGCAAAAAGGGCTGTAAACAGAATGCACTGTGTCGTTCAAATCATGATTGGAGAGTTTTTCAAAAACAGACCTGACATGTGATCGTGTCACAGGGAGTGCAGGGCAGGGACATCAAAGTGATGCAAACAGCATCTCTCTCTTATTGCAGTCTGTTTGTCATAAGTGGGTCTGTGATATGGGTATCAGCAAACCTTTTTAAATCAAACAAATCCACTGAAATGATTATGGAGGAACGCCAAGCAAGGATTAGGAAAGGCAGTGACTTCTGAGTTGGCTTTAATTCCAGCACAAAAAGAGGCCGACGTTAAAACAAAATGAATTTATCATGATGCTTTGATATTTTCAGGGTTATTGCTTGTTTGAGTCTTGGGTTGGTTGGGACGGGAGGTTCTTTCAGAAGGTTGCTGGCATCCCTTTTCAACATACACAGTGCAAAACCTGTAATTTAACATATTTACCTTCCGCAATATATCAGCAAAATTCACTTTTGAAGGTTGGCAGCCATGTCATTGTTATCTCCAGTGCAGCTGTGCGTGTATTTTTTTTTTTTTTATGAAACACCACAACTTCCTTCAAGACAAATGATCACAATTGAACACATTAATTTATTTAGTGCTCCATGTGGTACATAAATAATTATTATCACTTGCTTATTGCATCAGACATCTTGGTTGTATGCTGTCATGCTTCAAAAAGCACATGTGATTTGCAGAGCACAGGAGAAAACAAACTCTTTCTCACTGTCTGTCGCAACAGATGTTTAGTGATTTACGCTCCGCCAGTTCCACAATGCAAATACCCCCATGCCAGAGACTGTAGAGGTAACGGTATAAACTATTAAATGCAAACTCTTTGCTCAAATGAAAAGCTATCAATCTCTCACTCTAACTTCAGGGCCATAAACCTATGGTCAGTCCACAACATTAAATGAAGCAATAAACAAGATCTCCATATGATTTTTAACATATTTATTCCTTTAATATATACGAATAGTAGCTTCAGTATGATTGAGATTTGGTTATGGGCAGCATCACTCTTAAAGAGGAGGTGAAGGTCTCCAGCATTTAAAGGAGCTGTTTGTAAGTTCTGCTATTGCTACACAGCCAGCATTAGCATTAACAGCTGTTTACGTCCCAGTTTTGGCAAGATGTGCAGCCATTGTTGTGTTTACAAGACATATGCCCTCTACTTCTTCAGGGCAGACTGGATGCTACACTGACTACACGGTATCAGAAAGTGACGAGAGGGGTTAACCAAGCTGGAGCTAGGTGGTTAGCATGCTAACTTCAGTAGAAGAAAAGAAATGATAGAAATAGAAGCAAAACAAGATGGTTGTTTTCCACTACTGGAGACAGCTCTTAGTGAGTAAAGGAATGAAGTCTGATGCTGACCTCGCAATGTTTCGTCTAGACTGGTAAGCTAATAGCTAGCTTATAGCAATAATAGCTAATAGCAAAACTTACAAATAGCTTGTTTAAATCAAACGTGTTAAAGGTCATCCATCACCCTGAACAAGCCTATAAATGTTATGGGTACTGGCCTTATCCAGACACCTTCTTGAGATAATTTACCATTAGGTCAGATTATCTGTGCTGAACATTCTCAAGATACAATAGTTTGTAAACTACTTTAGCATAGGAGCTAAACTAATGTCAGACCTATACCCAAGAAAAAATACATTTGGATTGGATATTTCTACCTTATCAGCACATTCACCTTCACTATACTCCCTTCACAAAATTGTGTTACCATTGTGTTACCATCAGGTATCTTTTCTTCCAGCTTGCTGGTGTACCTTTATATTAACACAGCCATTTTTTCAGCGGACTTCCATAATGGCTCCTAGCTGCTCAGTTAGTGACAGAGCTGCAGAGCCTCTGAAGGCTTCACTCTGCAGCTGCTTTCCTCCACTTCAGGCTGTTGAACACACACAAGGGTCTTGGCTCCTCCTCTGCAATAAAAGTCCACACGTTTCCCTGCAGGAAATGGAGGTATAAATCAATTCCATTAGTATTCATGCTCAGAGGTAGCCTTTTCAAACCGAGCTGCCTTTGTGCTTTCTGAGCAGCACTCAGGCTGCAGGGGAGCCCTGGCTCGATTGGTGTCCTGTAGACATGCTGCAGTTGATGTCAATTAACTGCTCTCCACTGGGCACTGACCCCACACACCAACCAGTGTGCACAGAATGGGAAGTGAAATCTGTAAACTTCTATTCTATTCTATTTCATTTTGGGGGTGGATGGAGATGTTTTCCTGTATGAAAAGATGGACAGAACTTCTTATTTTGCTGTTCTAATAATAAGAAGCAGAAATTATTCTGCTGGTTGAGCTAAACATCAGTGGGTCACGTAGTAAAATTAATTCTGCTTTGAAATGTTGTGTTGCGTTTCTGAACACACTAAGTAGAAGTCACTAAAGACCGCGAAGCAAAAGAAAGAAATAGGGAGAGCTTCCACCCCCACAAATTCTGGTTGTGTAGGAAACGCTTGAGAGACACTTCAGAATGAATGGGAAATACCTTTCTGTTAGTATTTGTGATGTCATGCACCACAGCCACTTTACGGCATTGGCCATTTCGGTTCCACACATCAATCAAGCAGCAGCCACTGATGGTCACAACACAGCTGGAACATACCGCTTCTAAGTAAGTTTTTGTTTTGTTTTAACCACATTCATTCGACTGCATTTTAAAAACGTCTGTAGACTCCAGGTGCTATTGAGGAAGCTTGTCCAAACAATCAGCATATATTAGCAGAACGCTAAGGACAGAAGGACATTAGTATTTTTTCATTTCAATTCTAATGCATATAATATTTTTGCAAAAACAAGAATAAGTGTTGGATTTTTTTTGTCTAGAAGCAAGTGTGAATAATTATTTGCTCCCATTCATTGAGGCCAGTTTCAGTACAATTGCATTAAAAAGAAGGCAACAGGCTCTCCATAGACATGGAGGTGGCATTGGCCTGAACCACAGAAAAATACAAGTGACAAGAGTGGAAGAAGGAAATGTTATTTATCAAAGCCCTCTGGTTTCAAACTGAATAAGAACAGCCTGTTATCTAGATTACAGCATTTAGCTAGCCTCTAGCCACCTACTTTAAAATAGCCATACCCATCCCACAACATTGATGCCTGAAGATTCAGCAAAACCCTGCATTACATTGAAAATGGCTTTGTATGGTGTTTTTCTAATGAACCATTCCTGAATGGCAACTGCAGTGTGAATCAGTAGTCACTGTGGCCATAAGTGACAATTGCAGAATAATGGTAAATGTTATATCATAGTGTCACAGCAGAGAAGATTCTTCAAGTCTGCCAACATTAGCTAACAGTAGCCACTGTAAGGTAATAGTCATATCAGACCAAATCTGGCAGTAGCAACAAAACCTCTGAATGTTTTGAACCGAGCAGAGATCCATTTTAATGCCTCGGACTTCATGCTCTTAACGTACAACACTTAAATGTCTGTTAAATGTCAGTTTTCAACATTCACTACCAAAATGTCCTGGTTTCCATGCTGCATGTGGTGCATGAATGGTTCTTGTGTTTGAAAATACGGTCAACCTTCACTGGCAACAATTGACATCTTCATTTATCCTAAAAGCAAATTGCCCTTAAACTTCAGTCTGCAATCTGTGGACAATACACTGCTCATAAAGACAACAAAAACAGTCCCCTTAAACAGTATGTTTACATGTTACATATCTTACAGTGGCTATGTGGGAGCTGCGGGAAACCCAATAGGCTCTCATCTGTGTGACCACCAGTGCATGACCAGCAGAGCTGAATTTCCATATTGCAAGACTAATGCACAGAGACAGCAGACCACCCTGAAAACGCTTTGTTTGTTTTCTCATCGCACTACATCCAGTGGACACACTAGTGCTGCAAACAGATATGCATAAAGATTCTCCTCTGTTTTGCATATTTTCATTATATGCAAATGAATGCTTGAGAGGTAATTGTGATTTTTTTTTTTTAATCCATCAGACCACTATTTGACTTTCAGCACATAGGGAAAATATCACCCTCCGCCGTTCAGCTTTGAATCCAGGCGACCTCAATGGCTATCAGCACATCCTGGAGAGGCTCTGATTGACAAGTCCATTGACACGAGATCGCAGCGGCTGCGGCGGCTCAGATGAAGCTATAATAGGTCTGTTTAATGACTAAAGTAGCCCAGAGAGCTCCCCTCTCTCAATCCATATCAGCGACAGGAATGCGAGCCGCTTTTCCATCCACCTCAGTGGCAAGAGGTCTGACGTATTATAAGACATTTAATTTGAGCGCAGGACTCTGAGGGGACGTTCCTCCATTTCACTGTGTTAAAAGGAGCCGACAAATGGGCTGAAAAGGATATAAAAAAGTTCAGTTAAAGAGCACTCCTGACCTCAATTAGTGAGCATTGCTCCTCTGAGTCTGAAGTGCTAGCTGGCACATGATGATGCTAAGTCTTTGCCACACAACCTCTAAACCGACTAATCCGGTGCACAGGCCTGCATTATATATAAAAATGTCCTCCCTACATAAATAGAAGATGAAGACTGGTAGTATGAATACTCCGTAAGGATTTTAGAGGAGTAAACAAGATGTTTTTCTTCGTCTATAAATACCACTGCTCTTCAATAACGTTTCCTTCAGGGAAGTTGTCACTCCCGCACTGTTCTGATGTGCTGCTTCTCCTGTCTGCAAAAAAGACATCATCTTACATTTCATCAACCAGTGCTCTCACTGTGAAACCAGCTGTGGTGCACATCCAACTAATACGGCTCAGAAATGTAGTTGTTTGTTTATGGTGATGCAGGTCAGTGCATCTGGTAGCCTGAATATAATATTGTTGGATTTATATCATCTTAATTGCCTTTTTCCAGTCATGTATTTTGGTAAGATTATTAAACAGTAAGTTCTTTTTAACCTGCCAGGATCTGCCGATCTGGAGAGCACGTGGTAAGATTCATGGTTTTCAGGAGAGTTTATGTGTGTCAACACAGGGAAATAAAGACAGTGGTTTATGTCCATGTCGAAGCACAGTTTGACAGCCACAAGATGACTGGCTCACAAATATTGTGGCACAGTTGGTTGGTGAATGAACTGCACTTATAGAGGGCTTTTCTAGTCTCATCAACAACTCTACAATACATGCCGCTTTCTTTTTACCATTTCTTACCTTTTTTAGGGCATTTATGCCTTTATTCTGATAGCGACAGTGAGAGAGAGACAGGAAAGTCAAAGAGAGAGAGGGGGGATGACATACAGCAAAGGGCCACAGGTCAGACTTGAACCTCAGCCACTGCAGTTAGTATTAAGCCTTCATGGGACACATGCCGCCTTCTCTGCCATTACTACACTCACACTCACACATCATGATGATACATTGGGGGCAATTTGGGGTTCAGTATCTTGCAAAAGGACAATTCGCAATGCAAACTGGAAGCCACTGATCAGTGGTTGACACCCTCTGATTCCTGACCCACACTTTTCACACCTTTGAAGTGAAAATGAAAGGTGTGAGTGGGCTTAGCGTTAGCAAAAGTTCAATCATAAACACTGTCCTAAGTTTCATTAAAGAAAAATAGGTCAAAATCAACAGCATGCACTGTAGTCAAATTGTGGAAATTTTAGGATTCTGTGAATAATGTGTAACCCACATTAAAACGACATAAATAAATAATTATAAATAGGCTAATTCATTAGCTTAACTCATTTATTCGTATTTAATTTTATAAATTAAATACGAATAAATGAGTTAAGAATGTGTATGTTACATTAAATAAGAGCAATTTAAAAATAGCTGATAATAATTTACTGGGCACAATTAAAAGTATGCCTATAAAAAATTGTAATGACGTTTCCCCTTTAAGAGACTAGGTGACCTTTGCTCTTGTGACAACGTAAACGTAAAAACTATGCGGGGAGCAGAGTAAACAAACAAGGAAACGGAGGAGAAATTAACGGGGAAAATACTCTTACAATTACTGAATTAGAACCTGAAAAATAACGTCTACCTGACTGGTGATTTATGGAAGCCATATTTAATTTGGCTATAACGGTTTTTGGTGAGTTTAAAATCGTTTTATTGGGATTGTGTTTGTGATGTTGATATGCACTTGTGAAAGCTAATGCTAGCTAAGCGCTATTGACTGTGTGTGGAGGAAACCATAAATACTGACTGTGGCCAGTTAATAATTTGGAGTTTATTGTATAAGCTAAATAAGAATGTACATTTTGTTTGTCGGAAAAGGTTGAGTTAATTATATATAGGAGACGAATGTGTGAGATCAGAAACTTACCATTATGTCGCCATTTTTCAGGTCTAATTAAACGACGCAGCAGTAACTTTATGACACACAGTGATTGTGATACTTTACTAATTTCACTTATATAAATAGAGTGAATCATTTACTTTATGACCTGTTGTACAGGTCGGGTTTTTTTTGCTCTTGCTTGAAGTTTTGAGTGAAGATTCTTTGGCTGCATCTGGGGGACACACACACAAGAAACAAGATGGCGAGCCAAACCCGCAACTACTTTGTTAAAGGTAAGGATTCATCATTGCACCAGTGAGAGGTCACACTGCCAGTATCCATTGAACTTGCTGCCACAGCGGTGCGAGTGTTGGAACTATTCTCTTTGAACTGAATTGAATTGGAAGTCATAGCTAACTGAACTTGAACTGGTTTGAGCGTCACATTCATACTGTATTTTGTATTCATAATTTTCAAGTGTTATGATTTTGGGTACAGTAATGTCCATTCAGTTTTGATTTGGAAACTGTGAAGTCTTGTTTCACGTGTCAAGGGAAGAAAAAAGAGTTAACTCAAGCAAACAGAACCAATATGGGTAAAGAACTTAAGAATAAGAACAAGCCATCCAGCCTGGGTGGATCTCATGAATTAAACTATTCCTAACCAAAGTAAAAGAACTCAAAGGAGGAAAATAGAGTTGGATTTGTATTTTCATTACCTGCAGGGCTATTCATTGGACTGAGTGAATTTATTCTAGTCGAACCTAGAACTGGTCCAGTAGCTTTATAAGTGTCATATTGGTTGATACGAGTGCTACAAATACCCTTGAAGTTTTATTAGGAATATTTAATACCTGACCCAGCTTGGCAAAGTGTGTAAGCAAAAATGAGCTGCAGACCTCTGCAGGATGTTCCCATCCATGAGTTGCCGGCCCCTGCTAAAACTGTACTCTGTTCATAAACAGGCCTGTTTGTAGTGTGACATCACAGGTTTGTTTTGGGTCTTTTCCCCTGCATGGTCTTATTACTTTCAAACACAATGCACTAAATATTACAGCACGCTGGACTAAATCTGGAGCTTTACTTGCCAGGAAGGGCTCTTTTGGAATAAGCTCTGCTGGGCTGCAAAATTGAACTGCCAGTCATCTATGGAAATTTGATAACGGAGGGTAATGCTCTGAGCCTGACATCTGAATTTTGACTCTAAAGCAGCCGTGGCAGAGGGTGGTGTAAAAGTAAATCACGTTCTTTATGTCAA
Source organism: Seriola lalandi dorsalis (assembly GCF_002814215.2). Lineage (NCBI taxonomy): Eukaryota > Metazoa > Chordata > Actinopteri > Carangiformes > Carangidae > Seriola > Seriola lalandi. The sequence goes on along the minus strand of NW_019524950.1, from coordinate 77,887 downwards.
GTTAAATTTTATTTATATACTGTATGGCGCAATATCACAAACCATAAATTTGCCTCAAGGGGCTAAACAATCTGAACAGCCTTACGACACCCTCCATTCTATGACCTTCGAACGGACAAGGAAACCCCCCCCCCCAAAAAAAAAATGTCATGTGTGCAGAATAGAGTACCATAGTGGTTTCACGGTATGGACAATCAGTATGACAACATTATAGATTGAAAACACTCATGAAGAGTATGATCTGGGAGGATTATTGAGCAACTTCCAGGTGTTGCCAACAGATAAGACCTGAACTACATCACCTTCTCCCCACCATGAATAACCTTAAAGAGGACAGACTACACAAACGCATAAGAGGCAAAATCATTCACACATCTCGGAGAAGGAAACAGACACACAGAGGAAGACAAGGAGGAGGCTGGGACTCCTGGAGGACAAAGATCAGATCCAAAACATCTGGGATGAGGCATCAGGAGAGGACGAGAGGTCCCAGGATGCCTGATGGTCCAGCACAGAGAGCCTGAGTGACAAGAGAAGACAGCGAGGAGAAAATAGAGACAGGGGATAGAGGGAGAACGAGAGAGAAGGGTAGGAACACAGCCTGGACGCTCATGTGCTTGAGGGAATAAACAAACAGAGGGTTAGAGAGATGCAGCGGTTACAGTAATCTCATCAGCAGGACAACAGGGACTACACTCAACTTACTAGGTTTAGTGGATTAATTGAGACTTGGACCCTGACTCGCTGGTGGGGGAACGGTAATGGGTACCAGGCCTGAAGTAATCAAAGAAAAAGACACTAACTGAAGGTTAAGGCATAAAGATGAGTCTTAAGTTTGGATTTAAAGGCCCCACCGGAGTCAGACAGTCTGATGTGAGCAGGGAGGTTGTACTGGGGACAGTATTCTGAGAGCTAAGAGCACAGGATGGAGTAAAGGGTTGTAGGAGATCAGACAGAAATGATGGGGCCCTGTCCATTTATGATTTTGGAAGTCATTAGAAGCACTTTCAAGTCTGATCTGACCTGCAGGGGAGCTAAAATTGGTGTAATGTGGTCAGATTAGTCAAAATCTAGCTGCAGCATTCTGAACCATTTGAAGACTCTTCAGTACGAGTGTGTGGCAGGTCTGAAAATCAAACGGTACAATAATCCAGTCAGCATGAAAGAAAGGTGTGAATTAGGGTCTCAGCATCTGCCGTAGACAGAAAAGAACAACTTTTAGCTGTGCTACTTCAGTGGAAAAAGGCAGTGTTGCTGATATCTTTAATGTCCTGATCAAAAGACAGAGAATGATCAAACGCAGGTTCTTGGCTGTCAGACCTTGAGAATCACACAGTTGTCAAGAGTTACTGATAAATAATCAAACTGGTGCCTATTCCGAGTCAGGCCCACGACCAGCATCTCAATTTTTTATCTCAATTTAGGAGCAGGAATTTTTTTGACATCCAGTTTCTCACAGCAGACAGGCAGGCCTCTAATTTGATCATGTGAGAAGGGTCATCAGCTTTTACAGAAATTTACAGGCCATCAAGGCCTCGCCCATGTAGAGAGGAGGGGGAAAGAGAAAAGGAGGAAATGCGAGTCTGGGAAAGAGGCTGTGTTGGTTCCCAGTGGAAACACTGTGATATCTTATTAGCAAAGTGTTTGATGAAACATCTGGGACTCCTCAGCCCATCTTCCCTTGTTGTGTTTCTTACCCCGCCCACATTTCCTCTCATCCAGGCCTGAGTTGTGACTGTTTGATCCATCCAGAAAACCAATTACATATAGCAGGCAGCCTAATTGTCTCAAATTTAATTTAAGACACTCATTTGTTCCACAGTCAAGAGATGGGCCAAGATTTATGCAGAGGGACCCTCTGCTGCTTCAAGCAAATGGCCAGCTTTGAAATTGAAATGCCAGCTTTTGTGCAAGAAGCAGAGCTGGCCAACTCGTGATGTTCAATGTAAAGTCAGTGGCTTAAAGAGAAGGTCATTTAATTTGAGATTCTTGTCAATGCGTGATATTCATGCATGAGAGCTGTGTGCTTAAAATGCAGATTCCCACTTACTTTAAGTACTGTAATATACCAGCTCTACCATAAATGGTTAACCCCACTGAATTTCAACATTCAAATACAGCATTTCATTTGTATGCTCTAGGGCAGCTCAGTATTAAAGGCTCCATATTGTATTAAATGAGATTTCCATGTCTTCTTTGATTACAAAGCAGGTCTAGCTTCTATATTAATACTGTGAAAGTATCAAACTGTTCAGTCCACAGTGAAATGCACACTTTTTCAGAAACAGCCTTAAAAATGAACCATCAGGACTTCTTTAACTTTGTGATGTCACAATGAAACACTCACCACACTCAGCTATGCCCCAAGCCCAGCCCACCTGGACCCACCATCAAACCTCGCAGGGTTTGGTTTCTCCGAGTGTTTACCTGAAATCTGTTATATTTTCATTCGATCATTCAGAAAAAACAGTCAGGCTCATTGACTTAGAGAATGTCTAGAGAGAAGCCTGAGAGAGGAGATATAAAACTACATTGAGCTGGTTTTTGGTTCTTAAAACCACAAATATATCTTCTTATGGATATCAACGCTTCAAATAAAGCATCAGAGTAAGTGTAAAATATGGCATGAACAAGTCCATGAACGGGAGAAAAAAATACTCCAGAAAACTCGACATCCATCATTATCTGGATAATAAAAAACACGTAATCTAAATCTAAAGTTACTTGATTTTACTAATGTGCTACTTTTTGAATTATGAAAAGACTCATTATAAACTAGCACAGTCCACTTACAATTAGTGAGAACTCTTTAACTTTTCCAGTTGGAGAAGAAAATAGGACAAGGATTTATTTTTTTCGGCATGCTACTTATCTGTGACACCAGACAGATATTTAGCTTTGCCAGGAATCAGCAGACAAAGGTGGAAAAGACAGCTGTGCTGATGTTCAAGAGGATATTCTGGGAATGCAGGTGGATTTTCTGACCCAGAAATGATGAGGGCAGATGAAACGGACATAATATAGTTGTTAAGTCTCAGTCACTGTTCATATAGCTAAAACATGCAGTAGTGAACCTTACATCACACCTTAGGTTTTTTTCCTTATTAGGGCCAAATGAAGGTGACAAAAAAATCATAAATTTTCCTTATTTAAAAAACAACTGAAGGGCGACATGGTTTTTTATTAAACACATTCAACTATCTGAGTGTTATTATGAGTTGAGGATAAGATTGCTCATTATGCCAGCGAAACCTGCGAGTTTACTTGAATGCTTTAAATTGTGGTTACTGCACCTGAAACGCATGCAATTTTCTCAGTGGATTGTGCAACAATAGAGAGTCTCACAGTGCAAATTGCACCTAAAATAGAAACAGAGAGGTTGGGGTAGACCGGGTGAGCACTGCACCAAATTATCAAGTGAACTGCCATGCAACATGAGAGCTGCACATACATGGGGTAGGGTGAAGTAAGAAAAGCTACGCTCCACTTGCTCAACTGTCAACAAAATGGGGAAAAGGAATGGTGTGAGGGGTTATAATTGGGATATGGAAAAAAGGGAAGAAATGGCACTTTAGCACTTACAGTCCCCATAAAACCAATTGGAGTATCAAAGAGCCCACAGACATCGCAGCACACTTAACAGAATCCAGGAATCACAGATCTTGCAATTGCAGCGCTCACACAAATTCAACCAATGCATGCAATATTTCCATTAACTTAAAAGCAGGCCACATTCCTGCAATATTGACATTTCAGAAAACTCAGTGTAAGTATTCACCTTTTGGTGATATCCATTAGTTAACATTTTTATTATTTTCATTTGTATTGTCTTGCCTCAGTAGGTACAAGATGCTTGGATAAAAAGTATTTCGGATCATAAAAGGAAACATTTTGAAGGTTTGGTCTGAAATGTTCTCAGAAAGAAGCTGCTCCCATTGTATTAGACTTTAATGGTGGATACTACTGTGGTTTTATCTTTCTTTCTGTTGTCTCTAGAGAAAGATGTGACCCCATGAAAACAAACTGAGCTAATAAACAGAGTCTTTGTGTCGGGGCAGACTCCACATTTCTGCTGCACAAAGGGAAACGCTGACTTTTGTAATAGCCACAGCAACCAGACCCCATTTCCCCAGGTGTCATGGTGAGAAAATACCTTATTTTTCCTTGTACAGAAGCAGTGTTATACAAAAGATGCCCTGCGAGTGTTTGTCTCTTTAGTGTCTGCGTTTTTAATTGGATTTCTTTGAAAGTTCAGATTAACCTCGAGGGGGCCCCTGTCACCGGTTGTGGCCTGACACCCAGTTTCAACTTGCCTCTCTGTGAGGCTGATTAGATCGCTCTGTGTTTCTTGCAGCTGCTATTCATAATGTCTAGACTTGCTTTTGATTGATTCTTGTTTCGCAAACAGGAAGTGTCAGGGGGTCACAGAGGGATCCAATCTGAGGATCATCATACTGTGAGGTAGAAATATACAAAATAAATTTAAAAACTGGAAATTCATGATCCAGACACTGATGTAAAGCGTGAGTGAAGAGCTGCACTCTTACACATTTACAGTGTTTCTTCTCCTGTAGACTGAAATATGGTTCACTTTACTCCAAAATCTTATTTCTAAGAACTTAAATGACAGTCAGAATTTGAAAAGAATTATCCCAACTTATTTTTATTTGTTTCATGTCAGTGCAGCAGACCTTGTGGCACAAGGTACATACATATATACTTTAATTAGAAATAACATTTCACACTCTGTGCCATCATGAAGACAGTCCTCTTAGATATTTAATTAGCCTGCTCATTTAAATCTCATTTGGTACTTACTTACACCAGTATCTTTCCATGATGGTCTATTCTTAGGCCTTATAAATATTCAGTTCATCCATAATTATCTTGATTATAATCAAGTGTTTAACAATCATGCGTAATTAAATGCTGCAGGGGTCATGAAATCCATCCTTCTTTATAATGTACTTACAGTATCCAACCAGGACTCTCGAATGTTAAAAAATAAATCAATGAATTCAATTTCAAATGCATTTTTAATAGTTAACAAAACAGCAATTGGAGTTTGCCCAGTTGAAAGATCAATGAGTATATTTACATTTTTTCTGAGCATTTTAAGGATTTCTTTTCCATGTTGGCTTTTCCATCTTCCTCAGCAGATGGAGTTGACCAATTGTTAATGGACTGTAGATCTGCAAATGTCTGTTTTTAAGGACGTCTTGTTCATTGTGGCTTAAAGGTTGAAATGAGAGTTCATTCTTGGCCTTGGAAACAGGTGTGCACTGAAATTGCGTAGTAAGTGCTAGTTACGCATGTGAGTGATTAGGAGAGGAGGTAGTCTCCGAAGAGATGAGTTTTCAAGAGATTGTTGAATATAGAGAAGGACACCCCTGCTCTGGTAGAATTCGGTAGCTTGTTCCACCACCACAGACGAGAGCGGTGCCAGATGATGTTCCCTAGAGGAAAGCGGTGGGCGAGAAGCAACATAAGGCTTTATTACTGAGTTCCAGTAGATGGGCGCAGACCCAGAAGTCACTCTGAAGGCAAGCATAAGTGACTTAAGAGTAGGTTTCGACCTAGTTTTGTCGATCATTTTAAATGGTCCTTTGAGTTATCTGGTATTAACATGCAAGTTTATTATTACATTCTTCTGCATATAATAAAAGAAGTCACTGTTTGCATCTTCTCTGGTTGCAGAATGTGCAGTAGAGAACATGGTGTCTCCCCCCTCACACCAGCTCTGAATCTATATATAGTGTGTGTCTGCTGGTGGCAAAGCAGCAGCAGAGAGCAGAGAGCAGTGCCCCAGCGTCTGCAGGGACCAGTGGAGTGAAGAGATCCTGAAACATTGATGTGGAAGGCACCCATGTACTTGTCCCTGGTACTGCACGGTTCCTCAAACACCTCCAGCGTTGTGTAGTAAAATATGTCAGAGTGAGACACCGTCATGCTGAATAAGTCATAGCTCTCTATTTACTATTTATCCTGTTATAATAAAAAGGGGAGGTGGATGTTCTGGGCTGGAATGAAAGAAGCAGCTCATCTAGCAGAACACTGTTTTGCTTGTGATTTTGCTTGAATTCCCCACGGCTAACCAAAGCATTTGGCTAACTGCAGTCATGTGGTGTGCCATAGTTAGCCATAAATGCACAAATAATAAGATTTATAGTGAGAGTTCCCCAGCGAGGGCACTGAACCGCTCAGAGTCCAGCTGTGACAAAACTGTGACGGCGTACGGAGAGGATCTCATTAAATTTCTATGATGGACCCTTAAGACGTCTGGTTCCCCCTCCCTGATGATGTGTGACAGCTGCCAAGTTTTTTCCTCTTTTTTTTTCATATCTTGTCACATGCTGATTGGAGAATTATTGCTGTGCAAAAGAAGGAGAAAACTGACACATTGATCCAAGTGCGCAAGTGACTGTACACTTTGAATGGACCTGTTATAGTACTGATATATTTTATAAACATAGTACTGCTGGTGTAGTTGCTGAGATTCATCTTTTATGAAATATCAGGTATCTCTTTGAAGAAAAAAAACAATAACCACAAATGTGCGATACCCACTTTCACCTCAGTGAATGGGAATTTATCCAAAAGTATAAGAAGATCTTGTTGCAAAAGTGTGTTTGTTTCTGGGTGGTGGTTTTCTGGGTGTCTACCTCATAACAGAGTAAATATTAAACAGCCTTGAGGTTTTTTCACCTGAAAAGAGTAAAACAAATCATCTGATTCATCTGCTTTTTCAAATTAGCTTCACTCTGAAACTATGAAATCAAAAATACTGCAAACAATCTCCCTCATCAAGTCCATTTAGTCTGTAATTGTATTCTTCAAATGTTCATCACCATCGCTAATCAGATTGTTTCATCCCATTTCTAAAGTCCTGTTTCATTTTTCTTCATTCTACTGCAGCACATTTACTCTTTTGTTTTTCAAGCTGTAACATTCCTTGAAAACTTGGATTTATGTTGAAATAACATACTCTGACATACTCTGGATTTACATAGAGCTTACTTGTTAAGATGGAGATTCTATACAGTGTATTTAAAATGAACTCTCCAGTAACACAAATGTTGACAACTTATATTCATTTGACAGGTTTAGGTTAGGCTTGGTTGATTCTAAAATAACCTAAATATTTCAGTAACCTCTGTGGAACTATAAATTATCATCTTAGTAGCCTTGTAGATACAGTATCTATAGTTCGGCAGAGAAAGCCTGTATCTTTTTGCTGTGTCCCAATTCAAGTGCCGCATCCTTCAGAGGCTGCATTTGAATACTGATTGCGTCACAGCGGCGCGACTGGGCTCTCCCATTTCGAAGGCTCCTTCAAATGTGGCCAAGAAATGCGGCCTTCGTTTCCTGGGCAACAACAGATCCAATGGGTGAATCCTTCATGGCTCAACTTATCCCGAGATTCATTGTGCACCAGTAATGAAAGCATACACTGACAGAGAGCCTGGGGATTACACTTTTAAAGGGTTTCAACTCAGTTCAACAGCTAAGGGTACAACTATTAAAACCATGAGCCTTAAAATTTCAAGTTTTTGTAAAAAAAAACAAACAAAAAAAACCCACACTTATCGTGTTGTCAAGGTTGCTAGGCTACAGGAGCTGTGCATTGCAACTGTAAGGGCGAGCACAGCTGGTGACACGAAGAAAAAAATCCTCCATAGACCGTAGATTTCGGTTCAGCCTTCATGGTCTACAACGGCTACAAAGGGCCACAGCTTCGTGACCCGTGTCCTCTGAAGGATGCGGCCCCTGAATTGGGACACAGTTTTGATTAATCATCCACACACCATGCTGAGAAATTCTAATGGCATTAGTGGGTGTTGAATGCTTTTAAAGCCATTAGGAGGATTATACCCATATTACTCTTGTTGAGTGTAACCCACATATTATGAAAAAGTAGTATATTTCAGCAATAAAAGAATATCTGGTTTCCGTTTTTATTGCCATTTCAATTTGGAAATTAAATAAGAGGTTAGCTAAAGAATTAAAATGTATTTATATATATATATATATAATAATCTGTATATATATATTAAACCCAGACAAGAAAACAGGAATGATAATTGCATGATCTATCTGTCTTCACAACTCTTACACAACAACAAGCAGACAGACTGAGAGGAGTTTCCCTGACTGGGAGCGACAGACTACCTTCCAGCTTGTGATCAGTGTTGGTTTATCTGGGTCTTCACATTGGGGATGATTTTTTTTTTTTCCCCTTATCCACCATCTGAACTGATCACTACTGCCAAACCAGCTTTTTTGCAGGCTTCTGTGTTCTGAGATCAAAACGCTGAGCAAACCTGGCATCAAAGCTCCAACTGCAGAGCCGAAAGAGAGCTATTTAATATCTAATGCAATGAAGCTTAATGCACGGAATTACCACCAGCAGGCCGGAGGAGGTGTTTAACCACAGCGTCAGACATGTTGGCCTACTTATACTTGAGCTCCTGCAGGAAAGAGGGTAAATAAATTATTTACCAGAATACTAGTGTGGTTGAAAGGGCATGGGTGCTGCTGTCTATGAAGAGAGAAAAAAATCCATACACTTTGCTCTGGAAACATCCTGAGTACCCTGTAACCATGTATCACCCAATGTGTCAATATGTAGTGGGTGTGGGAAAGATTTAAAACCCAAAATGATGTATTGCTGCAGCACAGCTTGTGACTCCCTCGTTGACCAACGCCCACTGCTCCTTTCTCATCGATCAGTCCCTTCAGCAGTCTTTGTGTAGCCTGAGATACCTTTAAATATCTCTGGCTCAACTGTACAATACTGTCACCAAATGTGGGTTTGTTATGATATGATGTTTGTGTCCAGAAAACTGCAAATTTCATCCTTTTAAAGAAGTAATTGAAATGCCTTTCAAATCTTAAACAGATACATACATGATAAACACAGTCGGAGGAAGAAGCTGCCAAGGATTTCAAGGTATTTTTCACATGTGAGGATAAGACAGAATGTGAAATGATTCGGTGTCATGAGTAATGCAGGCACTGTATTGAACATGTTGAAAAAGAAGCTGAACCTAAAGGCGAAGCTCTAGATTTATCAGTCAGTCCTCTTTCCAACCCTCACCTATGGTCATGGGATTTGCTGAGTGGAGAACGACAACAAGATTGAAGATGAACTGATCGTATTAATGAATATTGTCTGTGTATCTGACGCCTGATACACCCAGAGGTTTCCAGAGAGGAGCGACAAACCAGGCAAACATTTGGGGCACCTAAGGGTTAAAGAGGCCCTGGACTGCCCCTGATATTGGCACATTTTTCAATGACACCTCCCACTGGGGTGCTGCCACTGCCCCAAACCCCTAAGTGGGATAACATTAATGTTGCAAGGTAATGAGACTGAAATGAAAGGACGGAAATGTATGTCAAAACTAAGCAAACATGTCCTAACCCTAAAAAAAAGAACTAAACCCTACTGCACATTTGCCTAATTTACGCACACATTTTGAACAATTCGCATGGTAACATTAGCTCAACAAGTGGATAAATGTAAAATACATGCACTCTCTTCTGACTGAATGCAGTAACACAAAATAAGGGAGTATAAAGGCCAAGAATATATGCACATTTTTATGAGGCTGGTGAAAATCTTCACTTGGAAAACACGCCAAAAAAGCAGCCTTGAAAACAGTGGGAATTCTTTTAATCAAGATTCTATCATTTGATCAGCGACTCCGCTACACTGGCGACAGCAGTGGCAATTAAAAAATAAGATTTGAAAGAATTAGTAATGAGACGGATAAAAGCAAAACTGTGAATCCAACCGCTGCGCCCTGATTCTTTTCAGCCTGCTTCACCCGTGACGTCCCTTAATGCCTAAAAACGAAGGGTCGACATTGCGCCCAGAGACATTTTGGGTGACAGTGACGATATTGAATTTTCAATTATTCATTTGAATCATAACAGGATAATGAAGAGGAGGGAAATTAATGATAAGGACCACCTTTAGCTCAGAGTATCAATTTGTTCCCCTGCATAATTTAATCGATTCCCCGTGGAGCGCACTCAGTCCAAACACAGGCAGGGAGATATGATTGAGAGGAAAATGGGAAATTAATGTACCAAGGCTCTTAAAATACATGTTGTCTCATTGTGGAAGGGTCCCTTAGGGAGCTGTATAATATTTTGTCCTTCTCTTCTTCTGATTTTATAAAAAGTGTCCCTCTCTGAACTGAACAGCAGAGACAGGATGATGTCATTATTTTGTCCCAAGTGTTAAACTCAGAATTTATTGTTTAGATATCTATTGATCATTTTACTTTATATAGAGAAATCCAAAAGTTATAGGCAAAACATAATGTCCTCTTGCCATATTTAACGTAATTTAAAAAAAAAAAAAAGAAAAAAGATGGTTGCTCATTGCAAGAAGTTTTTTTTTCTCATTCAGATTTTGTTTTACCACTGAGCATCTATAGAGACACGAAATGGCGCAGAGGGAGAGGGATATGACTTACAACAGAAGTCGCCTGGCCAGGAATTGAACTGTCAATTGTGGTATCCATCTTAACCATTATCCTCCAGAAGCCCCTTGAACTTTCAGCTGGAATGGAAACATGTTGTTTTTTTGGCAACAAAACAACTTGGTTAGGTTTAGGGAAAGATTGTGGTTTGAGTAAAACATGACTATTTTATTAAGGTTAGGGGACTTTCATCATCATGGTTACAATAATAAATGAAGTTAATTAATGGAAGGAATGACTACGGCTTGCTTAAAAAAGAAAAAGAACCTTACCTGTCAGATGGAAAATGGAAACAGTGATCTGTCCTTGATGTTTTGTTTATCCATCCATCCATCCATCCATCCATCCATCCATCCTGGCTTCCTCCAAACATCAACTTTGTTGCCCTCTAACAGTGTCACATGGCTTCCTCCTTTGCTACCATCACAGTCACTGCAGCCGATAGAAAACTTTATCAGTTGAACACAGAACATTGTTTTGGAGCAACGACAGTTTGCAACGACCGTTTCATGTTTGTACAAATGCTTTAAAACAACCTGTTCATGTTTTCCAGAAAAGCAACCTCATGTAGATAATGACTGTCCTCTCTCAGGACCAAAGACAGAAGAAGCAGGACATTGTTTTACACCACAAAAACTCTTAGGGAGTAGTTCAGTGTGGATGGTTTTGCAGTACAAAGCTGTGCTTTTACTGTGACCAGCCCAAGGCACACCTGTGCAATAACCACGTTGTATAATCAACATCTTGATGTGCCACACCTGTCAGATAGATGGATGGATGGTCTTAAAAGAGAAGTGCTTACTAACAGGGATTTAAACACATTTGTGAACAAAGTTTTAGAGAAATAAAATGTCAGTGTGGACAGATAAGTATGAAATCTTTTATTTCAACTAATGAAAAATGGAAGCAAACACAAAAAATTCTTTATTCAAGGACACTGATAATAGCTGTTCAGGGAGAAATTCTTATTTGCTTTCACCACGTCATTGATGTTGTGTTTGTAATCTCAAAACTGCTGTTCACCTTTTGTGGCTTTCTGGTGCTTTACTCTGCTGTAAGTGCTGCAGAGGTATTTTGAACATGTAGAGCACATCAAACTCGGCACCATTTGGAACAGTGTACAGTCTGGCCTGAAAACAGTCGTGCCCAGTTATTAGTACAACAGCAGAACTTCGATTCACTGAACTATATCTGAATTGTTTTATCAGGCTGACAGAGAAGTCGTTCATGCATCAAAGGCTCAGCAACAGAAGAACGAGCGCTCATTTAAAAATCGGGTGCAGCTGCTCTGTTGTCCGGCTCTGCTTTTGATGGGCAGGATTTTCATTCAGCCATGGGAGGCAGTGAGACATGAAGGAGAGAGGCGCATCAATCTTTCCCCCTGTTCCCTCCCACCCCACCCCTCTTTTATTCGCACTGAGAGGAGCTCTCGGAGGCTCATGAATTTGTGTTCGGTACCAAAAAAGCTGCAACAACTTGCAAATGGGTATTTGACGTGCCATTATCCACACCTGACACCAGGGCAGCTGAAGCTGAGAAACTTTCAAACTTTCTGACATTCAACCCGTGGCCTTCTCACTGCCAGGTGTCAAAGCTGTGGGTGAACTCTATTGCCCCCCGATTTCCTCCTGCATAGTTAGCAGATAACACCGAAAGGTCTTCGGAGAAGTTCAAGTTCATCATCTGTTGATGAGAGAAAGGTTAATAAATATACCAGGGAGGCACTCAGGTGGAGATGGCTCCCTCAGGGTTTGTGTTTTGCATTCCAATTATGCACTTTCACTTTCTGAGAGACAACATTCAACTTGCATTGTCTTCTCATTGTCTTTCAAGTGTCCAATTAGTCATGTGATATTTGATGTGTGGAGCACAGAGGTACCGTGAGGGCTAATTTATTTGTGGCAGACCTGCACTGTTGACTGACACTTCTGGCCATGGATGACAACCTCGGTTAATTGCACATTCGGATGAGGTAGTCAGAGAAGAGGGTATTGGACACACTGCCAAGGCTGCCGTGAGATTACTGAGGTTAGGAACTTGGCAACTTTTACTGAAGGCTACTTTTTTGGTGGATATCAAGTCTTTGACAGCACTAAACGGACAGTCAACAAAAGCAAGAGAATCAACTGAAGTAAAGATGCATACCTGCCTGGGCGAGACTGTCCTGTAAAACACGAGCCTGTAGGTTGTTTGTGCAGCAGGTTATTAAGACTTATATTTACGTTTTGTTGCTAGGCGACATCTAGCGACCGTAGTAAGAATGACAGGAGCAAAGGGAAAAATGCGGTGATGTGGTATAGAGAGCGAGTCAGTGTCAGGAGGAAGTTGTAGTGGATGGTTGCGTCAACAAAACACAGTAATATGACACAGGAGAGCGGTGTTTGATTCCCATGTCAAAGTAATAGTTTTTTTTCTATTAGTTAACTACGTTGTTATTATTGTAACCATGACAACACAGATTGTTTAATTTTGAGGAAGTACTTATTTCAACCCAAATCACAATCTTTTCCGAAACTTAACTAAGTAGTTTTAGCACCTAAACCTATTCAATCCATGACCGTTATTATAGTAACCATGGTAGGTAAGAAGGTAGGTTCGCTGCTCTCAGTACAGTCTGTTCATTCTCTCATCTTATGGTACTTGAGTTGATTTGGATCCAAAAGACACATACTGTATGTCTAAGTGATTTCTTTGGTCAAAAATCATCTTTGCTATAATCCTATAATCAATTTAGTGTCCATCATTAACTTCATTTTCAAATCGATTTAGCCACGGACGTAGTGGAACAAATTCCATTGAATTTGTAAGTTATTATCCGAAATCCATTTCACTTTCCATAGAAATAATGTTCACATTGGTTGATTCTGCAGGGCACATTTCCAATACTTTTTGCATTTAACAGCCACAAATTCATGTAACAGTTCTAAAATGATCTATTTATTCATTTATTTCCAGCTTATATTCCTAAATTCACCACTTCTTGTCAGCTTGAACTCTGTGCATCATGGGTAATGTGAGCTCATGCCTCCAGGAGACATATGGGTTGGGAAGCTGCTGAGGCAGGTGGTCCACACACCCCAGGACGTCTTAGAACTCATCTTTTTGCCTCGACAGTTTCCTGAATGCCTAATTGGCATAGCCTCCAGGAGGAGCTGGACATTTTTTTTGCCTCTTCTTAGACTTTACATCAAAATGCTGTAGAATCGAAAGAAAAAAATCTCTCCCTCAGAGCATAGAAGTATGAAAAAAAGGTAATGAGGTGAGAAAACAGATGAATCAGAATTAGCTCTCATGGGCTCCAGCTGAGAGTCTGATGGAGATCTGAAAGAGCAGCTACTGTAAACTTTCAGAAAGTCACTGCATGGACTCATGGCCTTCTAGAAGGCCAGTGTAAACACCCAGTTCAATTGATTGCATTTGAATTATGAGGCTCAGCATGACTTTGGACCAGTTGTTGAGATTCAGTGCCTGGAGCAGAATGAATGACTAATGCGACCAACTCAGTAGATGGGAAGCTGCACTAGACAACACCCCATCTATTTTAACCTCCTCAGCCCTGTCATGCATACCTGTAGGTCAAGAGTCTTGATATGAGGGCAAGCTTGATTAAAGCTGCAGAACTTTTCTTTAAATTGTAGTCAAGATGCCAAAGTTTTCACAGATAGCAAACACAGTATATCAGGCTCTATATTGAGGGGAAGGATGAGAGAGCTAGAATATCTCCATTTAATGTAAAACTGCAGTCATAAAAAAATCATCATGGTTTTTATTACCACCCAATGTTTTATGAGTGATCTAATAAAAAATATAGCAGATTTCAGGTAAACACTCAGCGAAACCAAATTCTGCAAGGTTGGATGGTTCGTCCAGGTGGGTGGATTTATGGTTTTTTTTTTTTTTTAAACATAAACCCACATAAATTAAAAACAGGTTAGATGGACTGCATGGAAAGTAAATCAAATTACAACCTCAATGTAGCAAAAATCAGTTTACCTGTGGTCACTACATCATTAGTGATTGTACCTCTTAATTCCAGTTAAGTCTAAATGCATGAACAAGGTTATAAAATAATCCAGGACCACCACAGCTTTCTCAATCTTGGCCTGTGTTGTGTCTTGTGCAACATGGCTCCACATGGTGAGGAAGTGCCTGTAAGAAACCACATTGTGAGACTTCAAAGATGGAGAAGAACAACAACATCAGTGGGCTACTGAACGTAAGCCAAAACATGGCATAGGAAGAGTCATACTATCAATAACAGAAGGTGTAGTTGCCAATTATTATAAAATGACACCACACGCAATTCAGTATTCCTTGCACTGAAGAACACATGGGTATCTGCTTCTGACTTGACACAAGGATTATCTGTGGAAATCGGTGTTTCAGTGACTGATCAGACAGCGTGAAGTACTTTGCATGAAGTCAACCTCTATCAAACACACTGCTTGCAGAACAGCTTAAAACTGCAAGATTAAACTTTGCCAAAGAACATGAAATGAGGACTGATTAATGCTGGCAGCACATTCTTTGGTCAGAAGAAACCAAAATAAATTAGTTTGAATCAGATGGAGTCCAGCATGTTTGGTGTGGACCTGGCCAGGAGACTACCACAGTGACTGCACAGTGCCGACTGGTGAAACATGGAGGTGGGAGTGTGCTGATATGGGGCTGTGTGAGTGCACAAGGTGTAGGGGAGATGACATTTACAGATGGTACTGTGAATGCAGGTTTATTTACCCAAATACTGAATGAAAATATGACTCACTCACAGTCTCATGAAGTTTAGCAGGGGATGAATTTTCCAACAGGACAATGATACCACTCCACACTGCAAAGAATGAAGAAGTGAAAACTATCACCTGGCCAACAGAATGCCTTTGGAGTATTTTAAAGCAGAAGCAAAGCTCAGCAAAGAGCAGCTGTCACGAATCATCTGTGAAGACTGGCACAACATCTCTCCACAGATTTGTGTATCATCCACACCCAGGGAGATCTTGTGCTCTTGTTATGTGAACATTGTGAGTTGAAGTCTTGACTGTAATCAGTTGCTGTCTGTCTATCTGAGGTTGTGGTTGATGTCCTGGTGTCTGCTGGCTGCTGATTTGTTAGACAGTTTATTATTGAGACTCACCAATTTCTGTGCTTAACATGGTGTGTACCTACAGGAAGTTATAGCTGCACTCTGTATAAAAACTTCTCTGTAAACAGGAAGAAATCAAGTTGTCATTTTTCTTCATCATCAACCAGCAAGGTTGAGCCTGTTGTGTGTAGCCTACTTTAAAGACAACATATGACATGATTTGTTAGTAATGAAGGTTTATCAGGTTCCTGCCAAAGGGGCTGACTGGGAGCTTGCTGTTACTAACACAGTCTAGCACAGCTGTCTACTGCACAGCTGCATGGAGCATCTGAGAATTCACAGTCCACCAGCTAGTTTTTGTTGCTGCTATAAACCCTCAAGGTGGTGTCACTGTGTTGACTTGGCCCCTGAGGCAAAGTCTCTTCAACCTTTCTAGCTTGGGAGTCTGTGGCAGTTGCATCAACTGTTGTCCACCAGTGTTGGTATTTCTTTATATTTCGTTACATATTACACCAAAAATGTTCAAAATAATGACACTACACACAGTGTATATAACCCTCTGGTGTGTCATTTGCAAGATTAGGTCTGTATAGTTATGCTGTGTCAAGTTGAAACTTTACTTTCTTCATTGCTTATTTAGGCCTTAATTTTTGTATCTACTTTTTTCTAGTTTATTTTATTACAATTTATTAACTTTTGGCATTTGTTATAAAATTTATTAGAGAAGTTTTTCTTTTTACACCTTTGGCTTTTTTTTTCTTTTTTTTTTTGCTCTGTCCCTAGCAGATTCAAAGGGGAATTGTAGTCTTTTCCCCTCAGGCTCAGATGCAAGGACAAGAAAAATATTACTTTAACTTGACTAAGAATGCATGGAAACTCATTCTCTGGTCCCGTGCACATTGTATTGCTCTTTTTCTTTTGTATATTGCATGTTTTCTGCTTTTATACAGCACTTTTTTAATACATGCAAAACGTGGATGTAGAGCATTGTGAGATTCTCAAAATGTTTCTGAAGGACCATTTTGGATCCATTAGGTTTCATTTTGGCTCACTGTGATCTTTTCCATTTCTAGAGCCAGAAAATCCAAACTGTGAAACAACGGAGCCACAGTGGAGCTTAGTTTCAGCAGTGCCACGCACCAAAACTGAGTGTGATAGTCAAGTACACAGAACCCCAAACTTGGTGAATTTGCCACCAAGATAGATACATACATACATACATAGGAGAAACATTACCTTTTTATTATGTACTAAAACATATTGAATTTGTATTTGTAGTAAAGACCCAGGAGTTGTGCCCATTGAACTCACTTTATCAGTGTGACGGTGAAAGTCTTCGAAATTCACTCAAAGGGATCTTGTTCCGTACAAGCTTGTGCCGCTGTCATTGTTCTGGCCTCCAGGCTACATGAAAGGTATTGAATCTTCCTTGCGCCTTTGTCCTCATCCAGCCAATTTAACATTGTGACTGCAGTGTGCCATGAAAGTATTGTCTTGAGGCGCACTCTCTGGTGCATTGATTTATGGGCTGCTACCTCTCAATTCTCATCCAGCTGTCAGGAGGAGTGAAACAGAAATCACAGTCAATGATGGAAATTAGGTTTTCTTTATCTCGCTCAGTATCTCCGGGTAGTTATTTCCACCCTGCAGGGGCCGAGCAGGTTTCGTGAGGGTTGACTGGGGAATTACATGACAGGAAACAGTGGCTTTTTTTTTTTTAAACAAGACCACCTTACAACTGGTAGCCAGAGAGAAGGGCTGGGGGACATGCAACAATATGACCATGATAAATCTTTATTATGAGGTTGAGATGATAATTGTTCGATACCAATCACTCAATTACTGTACATTATTGGGTGTTGAGATGGATGTCAAAATGTATTTTCCAGACAGAACTAATATAACACTTATAAAAACATCTATTACATCATAAAATAAATTGGGACCAATTCTTCACTTGCAGTAAATGTATTAGACCCAGCCCAGTTTTAGTTTTAACCGCCCTGCGGCTTCCTGTTACATTTAGAATTGATTTTAAGGTCCTCCTCCTTGTACACAAAGGCCTTAATGGGCAAAGACCAGGCAATATTGTTAATTCTCTGATTTCCTATATACCTCAAAGAACACTAAGATCATGTACTTCTGGTTTATTGAAGGTTCCCAGCAACAGCTGTATGGAAGTTGGGGATGCAGCCTTTGTCAGTTACGGCCAGAAGCTATGGAACACACTACCCATAGATATCAGAGAAGCCAGCTCACTAAGCATATTTAAAAGAAAGCTTAAAACTTATGTCTTTACCTTAGCATTCAACTAGCTCTGAAATGTTGCACTTTGCTCCACACTTATGCTCTGCTCAGCATTTCTTTTATATGCTGTTATATTGATGTCTTAACGATTTTATGCCTTCTATGTAATCCATTTTTAATTTGTCTCAATCTTTAATGTCTTTTCATTTGATGCACATGGTGCATTTAATTTCTTTGTTGTAGAGCACTACAAAAAGTGCTAAGTAAAGATTATTATTATTATTATTCCTACTACTACTGCTACATGGAAATCTGAAGTGGTTTAAAATTACAAATACAGCATAATGGATTACAGTTTGAAACTAAACTGCCAGATTTTAATTTTCTTGATGTGCATTAGTTTGGTCTCTTAGTCACATAATTTTATTTTCTGTCATCAATAAACTAGCCTGGTATTTGGCAAATAAAATTATCCATTCATCTGATGGAAAGTAAACCCTGTCAGCACAAAGCTTCATTCTGTATCAGATATATTTACCAATAAAGTCAAGTGAATTGCTGAAATGGAATCATTATTCTCTTTATTTTCTTCTGTCTCCCTCTCCCTTTTAATATATGTTCATAACTAAAACTCAGTTCATCTAACGGTGAAATGAGAATTCTAATTTACTGCAGTAATATCTTCATTCTTATCAAACTATATTTCATTACACGTTCGATTGCGACTTATATTTTCAAGCATGACTTCATATTTACTTACTGACAGGGTCTAAAATAATGCAATGTTTTTCTGTGTTCTGTTCTGTAATCACAGCACCGCAAGATAAAACAGTGCTACTTAACTTATCTTAGAAACAAGAATCCCAACACAATATACTGTAGCAGTACATCCACATTAAACACTCTTTTGGATTTGGATGGAATTATCCTGCATTATATGATTGAAACTTCAAAATGTGTTGTAGAAGTAACAAAAATAGCTGTTTTCTGCTTTCAGTGGGTTTTTAAATGGTTTAATTAGGCTATCTTAAGAAGTAAGGATATTTTCTCAACCCATAAAGGGATTTTTATTCCTTCACTTTTATAGATAAATCCCCAAAATTGGAGAAATATGTTTTTTCACTGTGTAGCATCAGTAATATCCATATTAGCAACATGGAATTTCTTGCAGACCTGGATTTGATCAATACACTTCTTAGCATTGGTTGTTCATAATGTTTGTGATAAGAAAAGTTAAGCCAACCAGGCTGATGATATATGTTTAAGTATAAAATGTAAATGGTTTAAGAACAGTTGTATTGATGTCTAGATTTGGGCAGAGGCCAAATGGAAAAGACAGGAAACAGAATGGACTTCAGTTCTGTACAAACAATGACCAGAGAACAATTTCAGTTTGGAACAAAGACCAGCATCGTCAAAGTAACTTTTTATCCAGCATGCCATTGTTCGTTATGATGAGGGTCAAAAAACAACTAAAGTTTTAGCAGAACAAGAATTTGCATCAGTTTGTATCAAAGTTTATTGGCAGTTTGAGACATACTGTGACTGTGAAGAGATTTTGAGACATACTGTGACTGTGAATAGATTTGATGTTCACAGGCAAACTGATAAATGACACTTTCTGTCCTGGCCTGCCGGGACTATAAAATGTGCATTACCAATATTGAAATACATAAAAAAAAAAAAGTAAAAACAGGGATGCATTCACTAATGAAAACGTAGCTTACCTAGACTAGAATGGGTTTAGCCTCAATGTTTGTTTATGCAGAGGCGATGTTTAAACAGGAGGTGTTCCTCCATGCACTGCTGCACAATATGAGAAGCTTGTCGTTCAGGGCATTTCTTAAGACATACAAGGCAAAGCTTGTGTTTACATCTGAGTTTTGTAATATATATATATACACACACATTCACCCACTGTCTACCATGAAAAATACCAAAATCACCTCCTAAAACTGATCAGCTCCCTTCATATCAAAATGCATAAACACTGCTAGAGTAGGTGCTCGATGGTTTGTTTTCATTACAATCATTTATCTAACATTTCTAGATTCTACAAAGAACAAAATGAAGAATGAGAAATGCACATCTTTCTGCTGCAGTTTATTGTAATGTATTTCAAAGATGAAAACAAACTCTGAGGCTTAAAATTTGGGTGTTACAATGATTACCAGAGGTTCCATATGGAAATTTATGCAGTGAACAAGTGACTGGGGAGGGACCGTCCTTCATCTGTGTCTCACATCTACCTCCCAGGGCAATATGCAGAGCACTGATGGGTTGTAGAAACATAATTACAGCCCTGATGCATGCGCTTAAACTCTCCTCCTTCGACTTAACAAGTTCAGTCTTTCAAGGCGACGGGAGCTACTGGCTCTGAAGGGGTGAGTCACACAACTGAAAGTTTTCTGCGCACATTATAAAAATGTTTCTCTTGTTGTCAATCTTTGATCTGAAGCTGAGTCTCTTGAGCCAGATTTTTTTTTCTTTATTTCTTGACATTGTTACCTCCTGCTGTTGGTCTGGAGATGTAGATGTCCAGCAAGGAGATCAAATCCCCCCCTCTGGGCAAGATCCCTCAGTTACATCCTTCCTGCAAACAGTCCCAGTTGTGTTTTCATTGGAAAGCCTGAGGCAATGCTGCCAGGGATTTAACCCAGAGCTTTATTTGCTTGGTCCTCACCCTTTTTACCATACACGCTTGTGGCACAGTCAGCACATATTTTATCTGGTCGTGCCATGTGTTATTATTTTCAAGATCATTAGGCTACTGAAAAATGTAGAATCATATGGGATGTAATTGTAATATAAAACCCATGTTTGTCAGACACTGACTTAAATGCTTCTACTTAAATTCATTATATTTATCATGAAATAATGAAACAAAACAAAAACAACAAATAAGCAATTAAAAACTTTTTTTTCTTCTTCTCTCTCGGTGCTTCTCTTCCTGTACTTCGTCCAGGTTTGATGAGTACTGTCTCCAAGGATAACTCTTAAGGGATGTCTACAGGGATAGTCACTCTGCTCCTGACTGACGCAAAGGTCAGCTGTAACCTGTAGGTAACAAAATGATTTGTGACTGGAGGAACGCTACTTTGAACCTTTGGACCAGCTGCATAGAGAGCTGGTCAGACGCAGGGAGCGATGAGTTCCCTCCTCTGTGTCAGCAGCTTCTGTAAGAAAGTAGACAAGTAAACAGCTGTTAATGCTAATGCTGGCTCTGTAGCAATAGCAAAACTTACAATAGCTCCTTTCCTTATTTTGGGCCTCTGTGTAGAGACTGTAAGAATAAGGTATAGCTGTGGCGTTTCTGGTTTAATAGCACCATGCTGGGCAGGTGTCAGGTCTGTTTACAGTGTTTGTGCTCGGAAAGATGCCACAGCACAGAAAAGGGGTGAAATTTAGCGTGTTCACCCGGTGTCCGGTTTACATCACTGCCAAACGGGACTGGAGCTGATAAATACCAATGATTACTGCAGAGTCATTTTACCTGGGAGTGCCCTTTCACATTGGCGACAAAAGCCTGATGTTAGCAGGTTTTTTTGTCCAGTGTGAAGGGGGCATAGGTAAAATACTGAAGGCTCAGAGTGTTTCCTGATTTAAAAATACTACTTGTGTTTGTCTGGATGTCTGTGAGCCTCCTAGAATCATGAAATTCTTTAAGAACTCACGAATATGAATGAATCATGGTGCCCCTTCATTAGCATGTCATTCTCCCTCATCAGAACTGGCATTCTGAACATGCATTATGCAAATGTCAGAGATGCCAGTGCTAATTTTAAATATAATGGTCAGAATATGTGTCCTGTGACATTCAAGTCACAAAGCATCCCCTGTACTATGCTCTGCACAGTGTTCTGGCTCCACAAATTTGAACAGATGTGTTTGTCTTTTTTACTACGAGATCACGCAGTGGATCAAACACAAACACACCCATTTACATCAGCATTCAAATGAGAAATTATTCACTGCCGGCACATTTGACCTTTCTGCTTATTGAAAACCATGCCCAGTCCAATGAAATGCAAAACATGCTGCTATACGGGAATCAGATTCTATATAAATACATAGATAACCTATGCAAATACGTTTTTCCAAGAACATACTATATATGCATGCTTTTGAAGTACAGCAGGCTTTGGATAAATGCCCTGAAGATGTATAGTACCTCTAACTAAAGACACCATACATATTCAGGAGGTGAACTCTTAAAACTAAGTGAGGGAAAATTGTGAGCCAAAGGCTACAGATGGAGAACAGGAGGGAGGCTGCAAGTGTTGACCCTGATCGTTCTGCCAATGTCACAGGAACTGTAAGTATAGGGTTGTGTTTGCACGCAGTGCTGCTTTTTGCTTCCAAACAGTGGAATATGTTGAATTTTAGGGCTTTAGGTTGAAGGAGAGATTTGGGGTATAAGACGGCACACAGATGACAAAGAGAAGGGAATTCTCTCTGATGACGACACAGAGCTTTGAAGTCTGCCGGTTTGATGTTGCTGTATCCAAAGCTTTCTGAACCATGACAACAAACAGTTTGTGCTCACCCTGAGACCTACAATATATCATGGACCGCTACCTAGTCTGTCTATAAGACACAAACAGCAACAGAGCAGTAATTGGGGCAAAAATAGGCTTCCCTCTATGTGCTATACAGCTCCATAAGCCGTATCTCCCTCCTCATTTTACCCTTACCCGCAGAGGCAACCAAAATAATCCAATCAGCTCTCTTCCATGGATTTCATTTGCCATTAATTGCCTTGCCTGTGCTTAGAGGTCACTCGCCACGTTACAGAGAGCTGGCCAAGGGCACTACCGACTGCATCTCCATAATGGCCCCAATTCCCGACGGGATTACCAGCGACAGCACCTCCACATTCTGTACGCTGTTGAAGCCATTAGCCTCAGCTCGAGCCCTGCAGTACGCCAAATGCTGTCATTGCACAGCGCTCTAGCTATTTAGCACCACTTGCCCATATGCTATTTGGTGCCTGAGCATGAGTCTGTTTGTTGTGTCCTGCCAGGCCTTGACAGAGCTGCTACATCTATTTTTTTGTAGCTTTTTACCTCTTTATTTCAATCCCAAAGACCTCACAGCCATTACCCAGTGATCTAAGATGAAAAGCAACAGTTTCAAGGTTTTTTTTTTCTTTTTCATTGTATGTCTCAGTTTTTGAAACAAGGTTTTACTTTGTAAGGCCCCCTGTGTTGACCCCATACAGCAGTTTAAAGTGATAACTCTTAGGTGGCGAAAACATTTTCAGAACAGCGTAGTTGAGTGGTGATAGGCGACTACAGCTTTGGTTGATACATAGTCATGTCTCCTCTCAATTAATTTTCCCCTGACTAAAGAGCAGTGTTTTCTTTTCTTTTATTATTTAACCACTCTCCTCTTTTTTTTCCCCGAGACGGAGTATTGTGTTTGAAGCCGTGGCTGCTTTTACAGCTTCCCCTCTGCAGAGAAAAAAAAGAGGCAGAATGGGAGGAGAGAGAGTAAATGTAGGAGCAACAAAGAGCAGAAACAGCAGAAGAAGAAGAGAGAGTGGGGTATGCTGTCTGCGCTGAGCGTGTGTATACAGATAAAAGTGATTGTGTGTGTGGGGTGGGGGGGGGGGG